>NC_140025.1:5157174-5453784 GCF_964263955.1 Coregonus lavaretus
AACCCTAGAGGAGGAAGGTCACCGCCCGCCCGCCAGCCGAGAGAGAAACACTGAGGGAGAAGGGGATATGATGAGGTGTGTGTGTGCGTGTGTGTGTGTGTGTGCCTGCCTGCCTGCATGTGTGTGTGTGTGTAAAGGCAGGGAGGAGGGAGGGGGTCAGGAGGGGGATGGTTCTCTGACGTTCCGGAGCTGCCATTTTTCTTCCCTGACAAAGACTCCATCTGCCACCGAGCCATTTGCTGCCTGCCGAGTCGAGAGAGCATTCCACACGCCGCGTTCACCTTGGTGTCACCTCTACGGTGAGCTCTGCTGACGGTGTACACACGCGCAGACACACACACACACACTCTAAGAATATTATACATACACACACTCTCTCTCTCTCACACACACACACACACACTGTCTCTGTGTCGTTCCTCTTCTAAGCAGCAGCAGCCGCCCCCCTCCCCCCCAGCACTACAGATATCACTGGGCAACCATCTCCGCTGTGCATTGTGGGAGTGTCTCGGGGGTTGGCGATGCGTCAGGGACTGAGGGATTCACACACTTCTGAGAGAGACCCAGCGGCAGGGAGAGAGAGAGAGAAAGAGAGAGAGAGAGAGAGAGAGAGAGAGAGAGAGAGAGAGAGAGAGAGAGAGAGAGAGAGAGAGAGAGAGAGAGAGAGGGCATTTTAAAGAGGAAGCTGAATTTCACCTGCAATTACCGTAGCTCGGGGGCACACGGCTTGGTTAAGAGACATTTCATTCCCTTCGCGCTGCTGAGAGTGAGAGCCTGTCGTATGTGTGTGTGTGTGTGTGTGTGTGTGTGTGGTGTGTGTGTGTGTGTGCACAGCTCGCTCGCCCTGAGAGGGCGCTAACAATTGAGGGAGGGAGAGAAATAGAGGAGTAAAAAAAAGATTCCCCTTTTCCTCTGCAGACTCTCTCTCTCTCTCTCTCTCTCTCTCTCTCTCTCCTCTCTCCTCTCTCTCTCTCTCTCATTCTCTCTCTCTCTCTCTCTCCTCTCTCTCTCTCTCTCTCTCTCTCTCTCTCTCTCTCAGGGATGAAAGAGGGAAAGGCAGCTGGGGCTCTAACTACCAAATGAAACGCGAGGCCCCATTCAGTGGGTCCTCTGACTGGCCATCTGCCACACCAGACCAGACATCTGAGCTGAGCAGCAAACCTCTGGGCCTCTCCACACACACACACACACGAGCACTGCCTAACCCTTCACTCACTGGCAAAACAGCCTGATTTGGTCTCATCATCGATTCCATTCCTTTCTTTACTTTATTTATGTGCAATGCCCCAGAGCAGCTGTGGGGAGCCTCCTCTCCCTCTCCCAGCTCTGAGATGGAGCCGTAATGACTTCCCTTAGGCTCAGGTTCCTCACAGTTTCACCAGCGTTCTCTGTGTGTCTCTGCCAATGAGAGAGAGAGAGAGAGAGAGAGAGAGAGAGAGAAGAGAGAGAGAGGAGAGAGAGAAGAGAGAGAGAGAGAGAGAGAGAGAGAGAGAGAGAGAGAGAGAGAGTAGCAGGTAGAATCTGGGTAGTCCTTCAGCCATGTGTAACAGCAGAGAGAGAGACTAATAAACCAGAGTGGTTTTAGCCAGCAGCACCTCTCCTACATGTGCTGCCAGAGGGCTGCAAGGGGTTAACGGTATACAGTGGGATCCATTTAGTGGTGTTTCTGAGGGACATCTCTTTACCCATCTAGCCCCTAACTGACCCCCTCTGGGTTAATGCCTGCCTGACACTCCCCCCCCCCCCCACACACACACACACACAGTCACACACCACAGCCTGGTAAACCCAACCTCGACATCTCCACACAAATCCCTGCTGCACCCATGAGTACTACAGTAAAAATCCCAAAACCCTAAAGCCTTCAGCTTCTAGCCCTATTTGTCTAGGCCCTCCATTCAAAACGTCCCATCTCAATCCGGATGGGCTGAGTGGCTCGACCCGCAGCCAGTCACTCAGCAGATTGGAGCTCCCTCCCGGTCCGCTGTCCCAGTGTGAAAGCCCTGATTCATGGTGTTGGGGACCAGGGCCTTTAAAAGAACAGCATCGTTCCTGTGTACTTGCCCTTCACTGAGGACGTGACAGATGGGGGCTGTTTGGGAAGGGGGAATTAGCACCAGGGCTTCAGTCTTATTTAGTAAGACACAAGGTTGGAGGGATATAGAGAGGACGTGGCAGTAGTGTAGTAAAGTAACTATTACCGCTACTAGTGTGTGTGCGTGTGTGTTGGATGGGGGGTCTATGGTGCGAGTGTGTGTTGGATGGGGGGTCTATGGTGTGAGTGTGTGTTGGATGGGGGGTCTATGGTGTGAGTGTGTGTTGGATGGGGGGGTCTATGGTGTGACTGTGTGTTGGATGGGGGGTCTATGGTGTGAGTGTGTGTTGGATGGGGGGTCTATGGTGTGAGTGTGTGTTGGATGGGGGGGTCTATGGTGTGAGTGTGTGTTGGATGGGGGGTCTATGGTGTGACTGTGTGTTGGATGGGGGGTCTATGGTGTGAGTGTGTGTTGGATGGGGGGTCTATGGTGTGAGTGTGTGTTGGATGGGGGGTCTATGGTGTGACTGTGTGTTGGATGGGGGGTCTATGGTGTGACTGTGTGTTGGATGGGGGGTCTATGGTGTGAGTGTGTGTTGGATGGGGGGTCTATGGTGTGAGTGTGTGTTGGATGGGGGGTCTATGGTGTGACTGTGTGTTGGATGGGGGGTCTATGGTGTGACTGTGTGTTGGATGGGGGGTCTATGGTGTGAGTGTGTGTTGGATGGGGGGGTCTATGGTGTGACTGTGTGTTGGATGGGGGGTCTATGGTGTGACTGTGTGTTGGATGGGGGGTCTATGGTGTGACTGTGTGTTGGATGGGGGGTCTATGGTGTGACTGTGTGTTGGATGGGGGGTCTATGGTGTGAGTGCAATTACTGTATTTAACTTAGTACACTTTTAAAAGCCCCTGTAACAGATATGAAAACTAGTAGATAGTAGCGCTTTAGTGGATCTGTGAACACCCTGGCTGTGTAAGAATGCTTTAGGCTGCTAATCAACACTGTCTTAGATCCATTCTCCCTGACACTAAGGTAAATGCACTAATCTTCCCCTTTGCTGTGACAAAAGTCTCATCACAAAATATATAGGTGTGAGTGCTTCTCCTACAACACGGTTTCAATTCAACTCACTAATGCTCTCATCGTTAGCAGCCCTGCTAGCCCTAACCCTCTATCAGCACGACCCACACACACACGTGCACGCATGCACAAACACAGATGCACACGCACACACACAGAAACACTCACACACGTGAGCATGCCAACTCTGCTCTTATGGTTTAAAAAAAGGAAGTAAGGTAGTGACTCAGCCTTGGTATTTCCCTGGTTTAACTGTCTGCTGCTTGTCGATCACAGAAATGGATAACGCATTACAGCAGGGTTCCCTAACTGGTGGACCGCGGGCCAAATTCGACCTGCGGGTGGTTTTATTTGGCCCCCCAAGCTTTCTAAGCAAAAAAATAAATAAACATTTTATTTTAATTTACATTTTCATTGTTGGACATAAAGACCGTAGAAACACCAGGAAATCAGCTCCAAGTGATTTTAATTTGGTTGATGATCCCTACAGTACAGTGTAGTAACACTCAGTCGTATACAATCCTGCTTTAGCAGGACTAGATACTAGGAATGGAAATGCTGCCTAGCTGTCCTGCTGTACACAGTGGGAGTGGAATGGAAATGCTGGCCCAACAGGAGATGAGACACACACACATTACAAACACACTGACACACACACACACACACACAGTGGAGTGCTGTGGGGCTGACGCAAGACAATCTCAGCCTCACGTGTCTCTCGCCTACGGCCGCCCGCTGCTCCTGACCTTCGAGATGTTTTTCTCTCTCCTTCCCCCTCTCCCTCTCCCTCCTCCCTCTCTCGACACCTCCCTGTGATTCGTATTTGTCATTAAAAGGCATTGCATTTCAAGCTGGATAAAGCAGATGGGCCTGTGTAAGCATTACTGCTCCTCGACGCAGCACCTTGGCTTAAGTACAGATAGCCTGCATGCATTATCTCTCTCTCTCTCTCTCTCTCTCTCTCTCTAAGACACATACACACACACACACACATACACACACTACACACTACACAGTCTAAAGAGTGAAACGGCAGCTCTAACAACAGGGTGTCTTCCTGGGAAAGCTGAATAAAGCTGAATTGCTGCCATGGTCTAAAGTGCTGCTTCACATGTTGTTGATGTAATCAGTAAACATACAGGCTGAAGGCACAGCTCTTATTATTAGCTCTTATTAGTTATTGTAGACAGTGTAATATTGTATCAAGTATAACCAAACCCAACTAACTTCAAAGGAAGACAAAATACAACCACACAAATGGTCTCAGACTAAAATCATCTGACATTTTTCATCGCATAAAGCATTGTGACTCCCTCATGTTCAGTCTTCCCTCTCTCCCTCCTCTCTCTCTCGCTCTCTCTCTCGCCTCTCTCTCTCTCCCTCCTCTCTCTCTCGCTCTCTCTCTCGCCTCTCTCTCTCCCTCCTCTCTCCCTCCTCGCTCTCACCCTCCTCTCTCTCTCTCTCTCCTCTCTCTCTCTCTCTCCCTCCCTCCTCTCTCCCTCCCTCCTCTCTCTCTCCCTCCTCTCTCTCTCCCTCCTCTCTCTACCTCCTTCGTTTCAACCCAGTACTAGTGAGCTCTAGTATTTACTGCTACCATCTCCTACCATAGTCCTAGCAATCTGTCAGGCCACTGGCTATATTGACTGAGAACAAACTGTACATCTAAGGGAAGGAAAGGAGGTGTGTTCAGGAACATCAGCTAGTTATTAAGGCTGACTTCTCACCTTTCTCTCTCACACACACACACACTACACACACACACTGCACACACACTGCACACACACTAACACACACACACACACACACACACACACACACACACACACACACACACACACACACACACACACATAAAAAGAAACACACAAACACACTTCTCAGCACCTCTCTCTACCGATCATGGGTTAGCCTCTGCTGGTGGCAAAACAAAGAGAGAATGCCCAACACATAACAAATAAACTATGGGTATCTATTCGTAAAATTGGTCCTTTTCACACGCTCGCATACATGTATACATATACACAGGCTTCAGTGGAGGCTCCTCAGAGGAGGAAGTGGAGGACCATCCTCCTCAGTGAATTTCATAAAAATAAAAATAGTGAAACATTAAACAAGTTACTCTTTTTAGATAAAACTATAGTAAATATATTCACGTCACCAAATAATTGATTAAAACATTCTGTTTTGCAATGAAGGTCTACAGCAGCCGAAGCAGCACTCTGTAGGCTAGCACCATGGGGTAGCCGGTGGACAGCTAGCTTCCGTCCTCCTCTGGGTACATTGACTTCAACACAAAACCTAGGAGGCTCATTGTTCTCACCCCATTCCATAGACTTACATAGTAATTATGACAACTACATATCAGCACTCTTGCAACATGAACTGACATGCTGTCCACCCAATCAAAGGATCAGAGAATGAATCTAGTACTGAAAGCATAAGCTACAGCTAGCTAGCGCTGCAGTGCATAACATGTGGTGAGAAGTTGACGCAAAGAGAGAGAAAGACAAGAGTTTAACAGTTTTGAACAAATTAATTTCTTCCAAAATGAAGGAGAAGCAAGAGAAAGAGAATATATTTCGTAGTATATTTTTCTCTCACTTTCACTTACTTAGCTAGCATCAAATGCAGCTAGCTAGTTTAGCCTACTCTAACACCTGGCTCAAACAGAGAGGGATGCTATGTTAGCTAGCTGGCTATGGCTATCCAACACTGGAACTCTTCCAAGTCAAAGTAAGCTTTTGGTTTTATTAATTTATTGCCACCATGGCCCGCCAATGTAACTGCTAAACTGCTTGCTGCTGACTGTACACTATACTGCATGATTGTAACGGGTTTACTAACGCTGCAACTCTTGTTCACAACTGTTGGACTAATGACTACACTCTAGATCAGCTAGATACATTAAATGTGTCACTGTCTGTCACCTTGATTACTCTAAATTCCCTCGACCTGTGCACCTACGTTGTAAACGTTCACTTATAGGCTAGGTTGTAGCAACCTCATCATTGGTACAGGGAAAATTTGAGCATCGTAGTAGCTTAAACGTATTTATTTTATTATTTTTTGTTTAAATTTATTTTTATTGTATTTTTTGGGGGGTAGATCAGCTTTAATATTGCAGATAGATTGTAACTTCTATCAATGTAATTGTCTGCATCACTTCCAATCCCCCATATGTGGTTTCTTTCTCGCAATATATATATATATATATATATATATATATATATATATATATATATATATATATACACATATACATACATACACATACATATACACATACATATAAATACATATACATACATATATAAACATATCCTTAAAAAATATATATTTCCCTTTATTACTTTCCAACCCCACCACCCCTTTCCTAATTTCAGTAACCTAGTGAACAACAATGCTTAGGCCTCTACTTCCAGCTTATACATACTATATACATTTTATGGACACAGTCAATTTTACAATAATTATATTTTGTTTGTTTTTACTCCTGAACTTCATCTACCCTCAACCTCTCCGATCATTTTCATGATGTCCATCCGGTTTGCTTCTATATGCCATATCTTTCTAACTGTGCTCTTTCACAAAAGCTCTCAACCTATAACCTATATACTTATTATGGACACAGTATGCTTTACATTAGTTATCTTGTTATTATTAGTTGTTGTTCCATTCAACAACTCCCATCTATCTCTTAACACCATCCATATTGGATTTCTATTTGCCATATATTTTTCAACTGTACTGTGATGTTTCACAAAAGTTCTGAACCCTTCTATTCTCATTGTTTCTACAGATTGTAAATTGAAAATAAACATTTTTGCTAAAAGTATTATTATAGTATTGATCGATTGACTATGACTTTTCAGATCACCCAGTAGTGCTATCTGCAGGGTTAGCTCCAGGTAAATATTGCAATCCTTCAGCCATTCCTGGACCTGTGACCAAAAACAAGCTACAAATGGACAGTACAAAAACAAATGATCTAATGATTCTGTCTCTTCACAGCAAAATCTGCAGCGCTGGGAAGATTGTATCCCCCATATAAATAACATTCTATTGGTAGCAAGAATTTTGTATAATAATTTAAATTGAAAAATGATATGTTTTGAATCCGGCGTCGTTTTGCGTATCAGTTCATAAACACTATGCCATGGAATCGGTACGTCAAAAACCTCTTCCCAACTATTTTGCAATCTATATGGGACGGCTGTCATTCCTTTGATCCTTAAATGAAACGGGTATACTTTTTTATTTATCACAATTTTCTTTAACCAATTATGTTCTTTAATGCAGGGCCAACAGACAAGTTCCTTACTTTTTCCCCCTTCCACTTTCTTCTTCCATTTTTGCGGTAATGCTGCAATTATTTGGTTGTAATTTTGTGTAGAGCAGACATTTCCATATGTTTTTGTTAGCTGCATGTGCGACATAACTCCACCAGTCCTATCTATGATATCATGGTAGAGCATGGCACTTGCAACGCCAGGGTTGTGGGTTCGTTTCCCACGGGGGGGCAGTATGAAAATGTATGCACTCACTAACTGTAAGTCGCTCTGGATAAGAGCGTCTGCTAAAATGACTAAAAAAATAAATAAAAAATACGATTATACCTTTTTTATAAAAAAATTCAAAAAAGTATGTTTTTTTAATCAATTAGTATATTTGAGTTTAGCCACAATATTTGTTGCATTATTTGTTCTGTCGTTTCTGGAGGATTAAATTGAAATTCCAACCAACTTTCTATGGCTTGTTTTAGAAATATTGATATTTGGGAGATAATTTCCTTTTCAAATTACTGAAAGTGAGAGGTTGTAATCTGAATAAAGGGAAAAAGGCCATTCTTGAACATGGGGTGAGACAATCTTACTAATTTGCTAGAGAACCAGTTCGGATTTAAGTATAACTTTTGTATGACTGAAGCTTTTAGTGATAGGTCTAATGCTTTAATATTTAATCATTTCTGTCCTCCGAATTCATATTAATTATATAAATAGGCCCGTTTAATTTTGTCTGGCTTGCCGTTCCAAATAAAATGGTATATTTTTTTCTCATATAATTTAAAAAACTGTTCGCTAGGCGTAGGCAAGACCATAAGCAAATAGGTAAACTGGGATAATACTAAAGAGTTAATCAGGGTGATTTTTCCACAGATAGACAGGTATTTACCTTTCCATGGTAGCAAGATCTTCTCTATTTTTGCTAACTTTCTATTAAAATGTATTGGAGTGAGATCATTTATTTCATTTGGGATATGTATTCCGAGTATATCCACATCACCATCAGACCATTTTATTGGTAAACTACATGGTCATGTAAAAATTATATTTTTAGTGATCCAATACATAATATAGTACATTTATCATAATTTGGTTGTAATCCAGAGAGTTTATAAAATGTATCTAGATCCTCTATGAGGCTGTGGAGGGATTCAAGTTGTGGATTTAAAAGAAAACATGAATCATCAGCGTACAATGACAGCTTTGTTTTTAAGCCCTGGATTTCTAATCCCTTGATATTTTTGTTAGATCTGATTTTAATAGCTAACATTTCGATGGCCATAATAAATAGATATGTCGATAGTGGACAACCTTGTTTTACTCCTCTTGACATTTTAAAACTTTCGGAGAAATAGCCATTATTTACTATTTTACACCTAGGGTTACTATACATGATTTTAACCCATTTTATAAGAGATTCTCCAAAATTGAAATGCTCCAGGCATTTATATATAAACTCCAGTCCTACTTTATCAAATGCCCTTTGAAAGTCTGCTATGAATAGCAGGCCTGGTTTCCCAGATTTTTCATAGTGTTCTATTGTTTCCAGTACTTGCCTTATATTATCATCCTCCCTTCCATGTAAAAAACCTGTCTGATTAGAATTAACAATGTCTGACAATACATTTTTAATTCTATGCGCTTTACATTTTGCTACAATTTTTGCATCACAACACTGAAGTGTAAGGGGGCTCCAATTTTTTTCATGGACTGGCTTTATATTTCCCACTTGTATCCTGTTTCAGTAATAATGAAATCAGTGCTTCTTCTTGAGTGTCTGATAATCTACCATTTACATAGGAGTGGTTAAAACATGCTAATAACGGTCCTCTGAGTATATCAAAAAAGGTTTGGTATACCTCGACTGGTATGCCATCCAACCCTGGAGTTTTCCTAATTGCATCCAAAAGTTCCTCCTCTGTAATTTCAGAGTATTTTTGTATGGCTGTTAATTTAACATTATCAATAGAAAAAAATCCCTACAATTAGCTTCAGTTGGAGGAGATGGAGGCGACTGAAACAAAAACATATGCTAAAGTAGTTTGCTTCCTCCTTCAAAATATAATTTGGTGAATCATGGGTGACTCCGTCATTTGTAACCAGTTTCAGTAAATTATTTTTGGTAGCATTTCTATGTTGAAGATTAAAAAAGAATTTGGTGCATTTTCCCCCATATTTCATCCAGTTTGCTTTATTTTATAATATATAACACTTGATCTTTCTTGAATAAGTTTCTCTATTTCTTTTCGTTTTTCCTCTAATTTATTCTGAGCCTCTATGTTACAGTTTTTATTGCTGTCTATCTGTTCTGTTAGACCTTCTATTTCCTTTGCTAGGATGGACTCTTTTGACCTAAATTGCTTTTGTTTTCAAGATGAGTGTCACGATCGTGACAATGAGTACTGAATTGCATGGCCTCTAAAGGCATATTTAAAAGTGTCCCATACAATAAGGGGATTTGCTGTATCTATGTTATGTCGGAAAAAATCAGTTATAAATTCCTCTGTCCTAGTTAAAAACAAATTATCATCCAATAGGCTTTGATTACATTTCCAATATCCTCGCCCACGTGGAAATTCAGTAAGAGTAATGTATATGCCAATGTATATGATGGTCCGACCGCATTCTGTCCCCTATCAACACTTTTTAAACTTTTGGTTCCAATGAGAATGACATAAGAAAAAGTCAAGACGACTAGCTTGATTGAGTCTCCGCCATGTATATCTCACTAGGTCAGGATTTTTAAGCCTCCATATATCTACTAGTTCTAATGTATCCATGACATTCATGATTTCCTTAAGAGCATGAGGGTGATAGTTTGTAGTGTGATTTCCTTTATGGTCCATTGAGCTATTTAAAACAGTATTATAATCTCCCACCATAATAATAGAGTCTTGTATTGCTTGCAGGGTTGATAATTTATTATATATATTGTGGATCATCATTATTTGGTCGCCTAAACGTATTGATGTTACATTGAGCTGGGTGAATGGAATATGATTGACAGTCATCCAATATGCTGTAATAGAAATAAGGCCATGTTCATAAAAACAATTATCATCCTCCCTCATCTTAAACGGCACTGACCGTCACTCACAGGCTTGTACACACACAAACACACACATCGTGTACTTTGCCATCCCTTTGTGCGCTATGACTTTTGTAAACTCTCTAAACAATACAATACAACCCTCTCTCTCTCTCTTCTATGTCTCTCCTGTCTTTGCTTCAACATTTGTAATTCCCTCTGGGTATTTAAGCAGCGCTCTCCCTTTTCCTACCCTCTTCTTACAAGGAACTAATGTTGGATAATTGCTCTGTGCTGTGGCTGTTTGGATGACGTCCATGTTTGCCAACGTTTTGCCTGTTTTCTATAGACTAATGGAAGAATAAACAGACAGAAATACTGTACGATCACTAGAGACTGATAGGTGTGCAATTCACTGCCGTGTTCAACAGTGAGCAAATCACCACAGCCACCAGAGCTGTGTGCTTTCACCCATTCTACAGCCCTACATTTCCAGGAAATCAATTTCAAATGGAGCCGTTAATATCATGACTGATAGCAGACAGCTATCAATAATAGGCTACATGGTATGTAATAGGTAAAGGCCCAGCACCGGTCCAGAATGTACAACTTACAATTTACAGTGCAGGGGATTCTCAAATCAAGTGTATTGTACGTCAAGCAAATATCACCTTGAAAAGTACATTTAGAAGGAGAACCGTTCCCCTTTTAATTTTTATCTGCTGAATAGGCCTACATCAAAATACACAAACACACCTAACTCTCAACGGTATGCTCACCCCAGCTGAGCTGAGCTGCATAAGAGATAACGCTTATTTATAAAGTGTGAGATTAGATCTGGTGACACACTCATCAGCACAAAGCCATAAAGTGAGAAAGGGAGAAAAGTGCAAGTCATTGTCTGTGGGATAAAACCAGTCACCTTTCTCTGCTTGGTGAAACCTTTAGGGAGTAGAGCTAGTGGTAACAGACGCTGCCATGCAGCTAGTGGTGAGAGAGAGAGAGAGAGAGAGAGAGAGAGAGAGAGAGAGAGAGAGAGAGAGAGAGAGAGAGAGAGAGAGAGAGAGAGAGAGAGAGAGAGAGAGAGAGAGAGAGAGAGAGAGAGAGAGAGAGAGAGAGAGAGAGAGAGAGAGAGAGAGAGAGAGAGAGAGAGAGAGAGAGAGAGAGAGAGAAGAGAGAAAGAGAGAGAGAGAGAGAGCGAAAGAGAGAGAGAGCGAAAGAGAGAAAGAGAGAGAGTGAGAGTGAGAGTGAGAGAACAAAGATAAGCAGAGCCAAACAGATGAGCCACAGAAGAGAGGGCGAGAAACGGCTAACCACCCAACCAATTTAATCCACTCTATTGTTGAGGAACATGATTCAGTTTGACTCCAACTGATAGGCCTAACAATTTAAATTCAATGTTAGGCTACATCAACTGATACTGTAATAACTGTTTAGATTCAATGTTACTGCAACAGATCACAAACACTGATGATGGATAATTCGCATGTTTCCCTCGCCCCAAAAATGTTCTGATCAAAATGGAGAGAAATGTAATTAATTGCACTATTCACTGAATGAAACTCTGAATTTGTAATGTAATCAGAACAACTGCTTTTTCAAGGAGCCCTTGTTAAATTTAATTGGGGGAGAAAATCCTCTTGTGTCGAAAGAATGAAATCTAATTAAGCCTGGAATCGAAGGAGTCTGCAAACTCTCCTCTACGCCAAACAAATATTGTTGATGACAATTTGAGCCAAAATTATTTCAAAAGCTTCTCTCATAACAACAATAAGTATTAGGGAATGTCACACAGGGCCCAACAACAGAAAAAGCAATGCTGTTGACAGTAGTTCAGAGATAATAGAAAGTTAACAGTGATAAGAATCTGTACTTACTGATAGGAAATGTCTTCAGCTCTGTGACATTACTGCTCTAACACCTGAGAAAAAGAGGACAGCAGTCAGGTTAATCCATTTATACATTGATATCTCTTCTGTATGACACCTTTCATTTAATCTGTTCTCCATTAAAAATAAAATCTAAACACTAATGACGACCAGTTAGGGCCCTGAGGGGGAATACCTAATTCATTTCCAACATACATTGATATCAAAGCTCTGTGCGCTGTTGTGGTCAACTGACAGATCAAATGAAACAAAAGGACATGACGTTTTGAGACACAGCTAGGAGCTGGCACTGAGCATAAGCAGAGCAGATCTAACACACAGACACACACACACACACACACACACACACACACACACAAACAAACACACTCTCTCTCTCTGTCGCAGGCACAGCAGGCCTGCGAACACAAACACACCACACCACACACACTCATACATTTTTCCTGCTAAACCTGTTAGAATGAAAGCCAGACATTAGGGCTTTTGGTGTGAGGGAAGAGGATAATTTCCCAAAACACAAGACAGTTCTTGCTAAGAGAGAACCAGCCTTTCCCAGTGTTCTCACGCCCCTCAGTGCTACACTGTCTCTGATCTATCTGTCTTCCTGGAGCACAGAGGAGAGGAATGGCAGAGAGGGAGATTTCTCAGCCTGTGTGACTGAAAGGACATGGTGACAGTCTGGACTGTGTGACTGAAAGGACATGGTGACAGTCTGGACTGAGTGACTGAAAGGACATGGTGACAGTCTGGCCTGTGTGACTGAAAGGACATGGTGACAGTCTGGACTGTGTGACTGAAAGGACATGGTGACAGTCTGGCCTGTGTTACTGAAAGGACATGGTGACAGTCTGGACTGTGTGACTGAAAGGACATGGTAACAGTCTGGACTGTGTGACTGAAAGGACATGGTGACAGTCTGGACTGTGTGTCACAGCTATGGTACTGTCTCTCTCACTGCAGCACCGCTAATGGTGTCATGTTCACACTGCACACACTAACCCTGACACTGGGCAAAACACTATAGCACACAGTCAGACACAGGGGCACAGAAATACACACACCATTACGGCTGAAATCTTCACAGGAAATAAACCGCCTTACCTAGAGTGACGGTGTCTATAATAACGATGTGATCTAGCGATAATGACTCCTCCTCATCATCCACAGGCCTGATCTGGTTGTCTGATCTCACACACACACACACACTACACACATCACCTTGATTACACATCTCTGTGGTGATAACACACCGTGCCGGGCCGACTGAGGGAATTCATCTGTGCATCTTCATAAAGGCCTATTAGAGCCATGATTAAAGGATGTTCCCTCAGAGAGGGCGCGACGCTGAAATGATTCCCCCAGCCAAAGAGTGCTGTAATGACAGTGGTGAGATTTGAAGCTATATACTTCACACCGTTTTTCGCCTGCCTGGGTATTTGAAATACACACTGACCTGACATTAGCTGCTGATGCTACGGCTACGCTAGCTATTTGCTAAGACAATGGGTCTAGAACACCTTAGAGCCTTATGTAAGCTCTACTCCAACACAGTCATAAGCAATACAATGATAGCAAGCAGCCTCTAACTAGGCCTAAACATTCTGTAAGCCTGCAGGCACAAAACAACAGGTCCACGTAGAACAAGGCTTTTCAATTCCAGGCCTCGAGGGCAACAGCTGTGATGTGGCCCTGGAGGCTTGGAATTGGATAGTGCCTTTGGCGGAGAGAACCGTCACGTTAAATCTAGTAATGTAGGCGTAACTTTAGTGAGGAGAAACCTTAGCAATACCATCATAAAGTGCCATTCAATGACAGACATGCTAAAAAAGTGATTGTCTCCTTTTGCTCCCGGCTCATCTGTGATACTGCAGGCCTGGGAGGGAGGGAGGGATGGAAGCGGAGGGCACTGACTGTGCACTGGCCGCAGACATTTTTCTGAAGCCTCCGGAACAAAACAGGCAAGTCTTGACAATCTATCCGCCACTGAGACGTCACACAATCAGTTGCAGGAAACTGATCCCTAAATAGCAATGATTCATCTCTTCATCACACAATATCAGTACACAGCACACAAAGACCCTCTCTCTCTCTCTTTCTCTCTCTCCCCCCCTTCTCTCTCTCTCTGCTTAAAAATACTGCCTCTCCCAGCTTTCTTTTGCGTGTGATTTACTGGCACTGTTTAACTGCGGGGCAGTATCTTTTATCGTTACATGATCTGGAGCTGAAAGCTGACAAAATGGAATCTGTGGTGAGAGGTGAGTGTGTGTTCTGTGGAACGACGAGGAAAAGGGGAGGGAGACAAATCTGTGTGCAGAAACGTTTGCCTAAGTGCAATTCAGAGCCTCTCTCTCAGCTTATTCAAAAGATCCTCTCTGTGTGTTCTATTCCATTAAATGCCTTCTTCCCAAACCTGATGGAGCAAGTCCCATTACTGGGGAGTGGGTTATCCCACACAATGTAAAGCACAGGAACTGGCTGAAAAGCAACGAACATAAACACAATCCATTTGTGGGATTTAAGAGAGAGGACACCCTCGAGAGACTGTCATCATGTAACACAAACAGTGTGTGTGTGTGTGTTTGCGCGTGCGTGTGTGTGTATGTGCGTGTACGCGTTAGTGCATGGGCGTATGTGTGAGCGTATGTGTGAGCGTATGTGTGAGCGTATGTGTGAGCATATGTGTGAGCTTGAGCGTGATGGTATGTGAGTGCCATTTATGTTTCAGCCCTGGTAATGCTACTCCCAATATGGCTAGGAGCCAATTCATCCAGTAGCATCATGATGAATCTGAGGGAGCCTCTCTCCGTCTCCCTCCACTTAGCCTATGGGGCTATCATTCACCGGCTAATTGGACGGACCTGCCTCTGGCCTCAGCTTAAATGTCCAATGTAGTCGTTTTTATCTCAATATCAAATCATTTCTGGGTAACAATTCATTAACTTACTGTGATTGTTTTTAATTTTCTCAAGCAAGAATTTTGCTAGGACTCTCTGGGAGTGGTCTGAGTGGGAAGGGGGAAACTTAAGGCAGAGGTTCAGAACTCTCTCTCTTATTGGTCTATTAACTAATTTACCGCATGGTAAATGTAATGTCAGCATGGAAGGCCAAAACTCCATCCCACCAAAACAGGCTGAAATGTATTTTCAAACAGCATTATCATAATTTTCACAATTTCATAGTATTATTCCAACCTCATAGTGTAGAAATATATATAAAACACAGGAAAATCACATTTTTGACTGCACTGGGCCTTTAAGACACGCTGATGTAACTGTGTGTCATCAGACAACACAGCCCATGTTCACTACCATGGGACTTCATTCATACAGGCTATAAAATGTATACTTGGCTACACAAATTAACCAAAAGAATTTGAAGTAGGATGAAGTTGCCTCTAGAGTGGACACTGATCTAAGGTGAGTTTGGCACTCCCCCCCCAATGGTTACAGTTAAGATTCAGAGAAAGAAGTGCCTACGGGCAACTTGTACCCAGAGCTCACCACTGTCTGTCTGAGTGAGTGAATGAGAGGACGCAGTCGCTCCAGCAGAGCAGAGCTCCATGGCTCAGTGTCATCCCAACAGCCTTGACAATCCACCAAGATGACGCGTGAAGGTCATTCACAGCAGCCGCCAACGCAGCTGTCACGCCTCTCCCACCCACCACCCTCTCTCTCTCCCGCCCAGCCGGCTCTGGGTCGACCAACAAACCGACCTACCATTCATACCCTGCAATAATCCTCTCTCTGTACTCTCCCTGTTAGACTAACTCAGCAGCAACAAGGCATTCCATACAAGAGATAGTTTAAAATACAAGATGATCACCAACGTTAATCTACAAGCTAACATTCAACCTAATCTAAAGCACAGGGGGAAAGATGAGAAATGTGAGGCCATCTGTCTTGATTCCTGTGTTACTGTGTTTCAGTGGTTAAAGTTTCCATTAAATGAATCGCCTGTCTCAATCAGGGAGCAGGGAGTCAATAAAGGCCCAATCCTGTCAAACCCTGAGGGAGATGTGTGTGTGTGTATATGTGTGTGTATGTATGTGTGTGTGAGCGTGTGCGTGTGTGCATGCGTGTATGTTTGGAGGGAGTGAAGAGCTCTGACAGGTGAGTGATTGAGTGCTTTCATTTCCCCCCAGTGTTGAGATTACACACACACACACACACACACACACACACACACACACACACACAGAGAGAGCTGTTGTTTCCGCTTCTAGTCCATGCTTAAATTAGCTCTAAATATTTGGATTACACGCGGGAGCTCTCACAGAGGATTTAGCCACCGTAGCCTGGAGGCCAGGGGGATGTGTGGATGTTTCCATCTTTGAACAAACATAAGACACACACAGACAGACAAACACAAGCACACCCGCACAAGCACACCCGCACAAGTATACCCGCACACACAAATACAGCCTTGCCACACAGGCAAAGGCACACACTAGTTCAAACCACAACACACAACACACCAACCACAAAACACCAATCTTACCAAGGCCCACAAGGCCGACTCCACTGCAACCCAATCCATGGATGTTATTATGTAGTCTAAGTCTAAGTTTCAGTTAGTGGGGGGTGGATACTCCACTAACTCTAGACATTGCTCCCATGCAGCCCTGAGAGCTAGGAGAGGTCAGTGCCCCCCAGCCTGAGATAAAGGCGTCTCCCCGTCCGCTCTCCGAGCGCCTGCTTGGGTAGAGGCGTCTCGCGTTACAGCTGTCTCTCAGTGTCATCGTTTAGAGAAAAGGACAATGCCACAAGGCAGGCAGCTAGCCTTTCATGGCGGCCAGGAACAACAACAGCCACTCTGGGGCAGACGGAGGAGAGGAGCGACGGAGGAACGGTTTCTCTGTTTCTCTGTTTTAACTCCCGCCAGTTGAGACTAGAGGAGAGATCACCAGGGCATGTGTCTAGGCTATCTGTGAAAGAGAATGAGGTCTCAGAGAAAATGGTGGCACATTTTCAACTTTCCATTTCCTTCTCACAGGCCTTTAATGAATGACTTGTTACATGTGGTTCCCCTGCTTTTTACTGCTTATAGGCTAAGTGTCTTTTAGTTATTGCACAGCACACATGTATGGGAAAAGACGGACAAATCCTGAAGTAGAACAGATTGTAGAACATAAAATGAACAGATATAATCCGTCCACTACCGGAATGACTTCACGGTGCGTCTGTGCTAGTCATGCTAGTGTGGATTACTTGAATCCCCCTCTTCCTGAGGTGAAGTTCCTATTCTGACCTCTAGTTCTGAAAACAGACAGCTAGCTCCAGGTCCAGTAATGACTAATCCAATAAGGAGAATGTTTAGGCAGCAGCTCTGTTACAATGTAGGCTGAGTCAAGCTAAAATCACCATGACATGCAAAGGCCTAATCTATATTTTAGGCTACATTTTACTAGAGGAGTAAAAGACAATATCAAACAGAGTCTTTTAAAGTTTAGCACTGGCGGACTTACCATTAGGCAGAAGACGGAATTGCTTCAGGCTTCACATCATCATCATCAAGGGGCCTCATGAGCTGGTCATAATAAAACACATTTCCCCGCTTGAGGCCCCCACCATGCGCCGTCTCTTTAAGCTAGAGATATCTGTTTTTTTTTGCCTTCTGCATCTGCGGTGGAAGGTGGCAGAGCTACAGTGGTGTTTGTCAGACAATGAGACATCCCAAAAATCTGTATTCTCATGAAAATGTCTGTAGCATCCAAACGTTTTGGGCTACACACTAATATGGAAAGACTCTCAAGATGG
The DNA here is from genome assembly GCF_964263955.1 of Coregonus lavaretus. Lineage (NCBI taxonomy): Eukaryota > Metazoa > Chordata > Actinopteri > Salmoniformes > Salmonidae > Coregonus > Coregonus lavaretus. Next base: position 5,175,248 of record NC_140025.1, read on the forward strand.
TGTTCTCTGTTTTGCGCTACGACCCCCAGAAGTGTCACGGGACTCGTAACCCGGTACCGGAGGTCAATAGGGCATTTCTACATCAAATTCCACAGAATAATTCTGTTTTTCCATGTATGAATCTGTTATTCAACGTGTTTCTATGGACTAATAGACGTAAGGCCAAATTCAATGTTTAATCAAATAATTATGGGAAATATTTTTTTGATACCTACAGGGGTCCTAAAATTCCAAATCAAATGGTATGACCATCTTAAAATAATTCCATATGTTAGCTTAGTAGAAAACCAGCCCCGAGCCCTGGGTATTCAACTCTTACCCTACGAGGTCCGGAGCCTGCTGCTTTTCTGTTCTACCTGATAATTAATTGCACACACCTGGTGTCCCAGGGCTAAATCAGTCCCTGATTAGAGGGGTACAATGAAAAAAAAGCAGTGGAACTGGCTTCGAGGTCCAGTGTCGAGTTTGAGGGCTGTAGTGGGATACAATATGCATTTCTTTAGTAAAAAGACAGGTGCTGCGGATAATACTGCCATGTATGTCATGGCATGTCATACTCTTTTTGGCCAGACAGCATCAGATACATGGGCTACATATAGTAAGACAGAGGGGCGCTGTTTCACTCGCTCTGATGTTTTCTCCAGTGGAATAGTTTCATCCACTTGTTATTTGAAGGAAAGTTGGCAGGTGCACAGTGCACTGTTCGGATGCTGGAATTATTTTGGATGAACGTGCGATGGTAACCTACTTTTTGAAGTGATTTGTTTGACAATCAGATGAAACCTTCATGACTGGTTGTGTTCATGGAACATTAAAAGTAATACATATTTACAGTTAAATTACGTCTTTACTATAAAACCTCGGATTGGCCCCTGCCTGTGGCCTCCAAATCACTAAGTACGCCCCTGAAGTTTAGTCCTATTATCTGTGAATCAACTCTAGTAAAATACAACTGATATATGCAACTGTCCTGCAACAGTATACTGTATGGATGTAGCTTAGGCCTAAGGCCTCTTTACATTTACATTTTACATTTTAGTCATTTAACAGACGCTCTTATCCAGAGCGACTTACAGTTAGTGAGTGCATACATACATTTACTCGGCCAAATGCAAGCAGGACAGTTTACAAAGAAGACCTTACACTGTATAGCTACTGCTGACCAACACAAATCATTGCTGAACAGATTCCTTCTTTCCCAATCCCTCCACATCCTTGTCATTTCTTATGGCACTCAGTTAAAATTAAATATTTAAAATTGTGGTTAGGTTGCAGCAGTCTGCCAGCACAGCTAAAATGAAAAGCCTTTGTGGCAGCAGTGACCAGATTCTAAATGCTGGAGGATCAATAAATAAAAGGGGGTTGTTGAAGCGCAACCTCAGAGTGTGTGTGTGTGTGTGCGCGCGCGTGTGTGTGTGTGTGTGTGTATGTGTATGTGTGTTTCCTTTTAACAGCCACCGAGGGTCTACTCCGTGCTCCTCCTCCTGCAACCAGCTGTCCCAGTATGATGAACAACATTGACCATCCCCAGCACCACCACAATATAAAACCTTACACAATTCCCATTCCCACATCCAAATATATTTCTATCCGCAATGCCAACAACACTTCAGAATTCCCAGCATGTGAGAGATACTGCAGATACGTGAGTAGAGCATGCAGGCTGCACACTATTTTGGTAGAGAATGTAAAAGAATGATAAGCCACCCAAACAGGCCTAGGCTAGGTTATACTACGATTGGTATTTCCAACACCGTCCCCATTATCACAGTAGGTAGGGACTCAATCACTGAAACATTCCAGCCACGGCACGCACAGGCAATATGACAATCTCCCAGAGGGCAAAAAGAAATGAATGGCTCGCTGGAGAAGACGACTAAAAACAAGCCCTTTCTAATGGTGTTGACTCTAGTGGGATTGCTCCTTACGCATAGCTTAGGATATACACTCCTTCAGATGATGTCATTCGAAAGCATCAACCTTGGACCCACTCTGAAGGACTCATGTTAAGCAGAGCTGTGGTTTATCAGACTCTTTTGTCATAAGGTATCATGCCGTACATGTTTGGGATGTCTACAGACAAGACAGGGCGGCAGGCGTTAAGCAGTAGACCTAACTGATCTACTACTAGGCTATGAATGGAACCATGTTGTGTTGAAAAAAGGATAGTCTTCTGTAGCCTGTACTTGGCTCAGTTCCTACATTAGTTAGCCTAACCGATGCTCTTAGCTCTCATCAGGATATCAGCATCTTTGATTGATGTGTGCTCATTCAGGACAGAAGGAAGGAAACTGTAAGAAAATGGCAGGCCTAATACTTGGCTACTGTAAGCAATAGCCTAAAGCTAAAATTAAAGACAGGTTTTTGTCTCTGCCTCAAACACCCTCACAAACCATGTCAATAGGCCTGGTTTTCCCTTTGTGACTGTTTTGAGAAAACTGGCTGGTTTTATGATACAGTGCAAAGAAAGAAGAAGGAATCGACAGACAGACAGACAGGCTAACCTACTCCTTTATAGACTTTCTGAAGAGCTCAAGGACTTTGAAAATGAGGCATTACTTGAGGGAGAAATCAACCTCTTCACCTTGCCAGTGGAACAACAAGCATCCTGACAGACAGACAGACCATGAAAAAATAACCTTGAGTTCCATCAAGGAAATTCTCACATGAATGATAAATAGGAAGAAGCCCAGGGGACAGACAACAAAAAGACCTAAGCAGCTAATCGCCTCCCTTTCTCCCAAACATGGCCTCCGTGTCTTTGGTATTTCATAATCAAAGTGAACTTGGTGTGACCTGGTTGTACAAAATGCATTTATGCTACTATCTTTGGAGTCTATGAAAGCACCATAACACATGGATTTTTTGTATGTATTAAACAAGCCAGATTGCTGTAAAACTGACATCTGCTTGTACCAGTAATGCTCCCCTTGACACAGTTACTTTCAGTTCATATCACTAACTGAACCAGGCCACCATAGACGCCCATAGTATGTTCTTGAATATTGCTGACATTCATCTTGCATACTACCACCATGTTTTTAAAATGGATGTGGGCTATAATGTAGGCTAGGCTATGTAAAAATGTATGTCGCTATTATAGTCAACTTAATGTACAGTGTGACTAGAATAGCAAAGTGAAGTTGAATTAGATCATGGGAGTACTGCTGGCATTAACTTATAGGCCCTCTGTCAACAGTTGTGCTAATGAGTATAGGCTTCACTTGCTGCAAGTAACATTTTCAGACTTGACAATTATCATGCACAGTAACAAAGGTTTAATAGCCAACAATAATAATCAACATTAGCCTAATTAAACATTTAGAATTTTAAGCCAATTCCTGCATCCCTAAAGGGCCATCAATTTCACCACGCATCTTTATAAAAGCCTCTGTCTGGTTAGTACATGACTTCTGAGAGGATTGGTGTGTGTGTGTGTGTGTGTGTGTGTGTGTGTGTGTGTGTGTGTGTGTGTGTGTGTGTGTGTGTGTGTGTGAGAGAGAGAGAGAGAGAGAGAGAGAGAGAGAGAGAGAGAGAGAGAGAGAGAGAGAGAGAGAGAGAGAGAGAGAGAGAGAGAGAGAGAGAGAGAGAGAGCTTGAAGTAAACACAGGGATGGATGACTCAGTGACAATCCAGCTTTAGTTAATTAGGCTCTAGTTGATTAATTTCACATTACACAAAACAGACTTACTTCCTCTTTAGAGTTGAAAACTTAAAATGAGTGCGAACAACACACCACCACTACAGTGTAGAGATTTCACCGACTGTACCCAACTGTTCGTTCCATTACCACACATAAGATCTGTTTACAGAAGCTAATCAATCTCTGTGTAAGCTATACAAAACAACATAAACAAGGAAATCAATGCCAGAAAACAATAACGTAGGCCTTCGTTTCTAGGGTGACAGTAATAAATGCTCCATTACAGTGTCTCACAAACAATGAAGGGAAACATTGAAACTAGCACAAGGAGCTGCAGAATTGGAATATAACATACTAATCAAATTCAGTGCACACTGCAATCAGTGATAGAGCTGTGTGTGCATTGCGTTCAAGATCAATTCAAAGAGTGGTAGCGTCGATAGCGACAAACTGTTTGACTGTTGACTGGATAACCATCCTCACCTCATTTCAAAAATACAAAAAAAGTATAGCTACCAAAGCAGGCACGTTCCTCTAACATTATTACCCCCTAATTTCAATAGTACAGGATTAGACAGAATAGACTTGTGTGCATATGGGATTGTCTGCAGAAAAGCTGTCCAAGTTTTGTCAGTTTCAGCACCCCCAGACACAGGGGCTCCTAAACCTAATTTCTCCTAATCAGCTTAGTCAATAGCAACCGTTTGGTGCAACGTTGGGTAGACATGCAAATAGGGCTTAAACATGTCTATCTTTAATTCCTGAATGTTCAAGTCAAGCGGAAGTCCTTTTTATCTCCTGGCAAAGAAAACAACATTCTGTGGGGGGGAAAGAGGGAGAGAGGGGAGGTGAGGGAGAGAGAGAGAGAGAGAGAGAGAGAGAGAGAGAGAGAGAGAGAGAGAGAGAGAGAGAGAGAGAGAGAGAGAGAGAGAGAGAGAGAGAGAGAGAGGTGGAGCACTACAGTTGCATTTTTTTAAACTTCTCTTGGCCAGGCATGGAAACATCCCTGATTTGAGTGTGCTTGAGGTAGCACAGTGTGCTTCCATTTCAAACCAACATCACAAACAAGCCCTGACAGATTTGTTCTCTCTCACTCGCATTATGGGGAAACACACAGCAACACAAGTATATTAGTGCTCCTCTGCCCTGTTCTGCTGTGTTTGTGTTCAGCTGCAACACACACACACACACACACACACACACATGCAAAAAATAAGCTAACAATAGACATTTGTAATAGCGGTGGAAAAATGGGAGAGACTGTTCCGTTTCAATTCACTGATACCACTAATGGCTTCTTAGCAGCTCCATGAAATCAAGCAGCTGTCATGTCGATGCATCAGCACAGGGAGAGGAGAGGAGCCATTCCCACAAGGAAAAAGGCATCGCGCCTCCCTCAGCAAGGATGTTTGACTAAACATCTGCTCCTGTGCACTTTAGCTTTACAGCAGTCAATATCCAAACAAAGGGGGTGGGAGGTGAAATGATTAGATTCCCTATCACAAAGCATCATTTTTTTTTGTTCAACAACAGCTTGTGAGACAACAACTGGAATCCATTTTAAAGACTATCACACCGGGATATGGTGGATGGATGCTCACCAGAAAAACTGGTGATTAGAGGATAATCAGGAGATTCTTTGAAGATAAACTAGTTGGTTTGTTACTTTGGGTAGCCTATGTTTGAACTCTTTCCTCCACTATAATAGCAACAAAACACACAAATGAACCCATGGCATGTTATAACATGGTAATAAAAAACTTAAACCAGCCTACTGTCATCACTACCTACTGTCTCTGTCACACCTCTGCCATCTTCTAAGAAATTAGCTTTACAATGACGAGACTGTGGATAACGACTAGGCTACATGTTGTTCAATAGTGCATACCACTTATGGCATGACAATTAGGCCCAGACCAATAGTCATCTATGGTGAACATTGTGTTATTACCGGTGGATAAGCCTAGGCTCACTATCTTTGCCTTTTATTTGTAAAAAATGTGTCAACAACTCCCACAATGCAAAGGGGAGTAAGCAAATTAGAAAAGAGGGGAAAGAGGAAAATACTAATAATACTTTGCTTGACTAAATAAAAGTTTACATTTGTATAAACATCCATAGCTGTTGATCAATGTCTAAACGTATTAGACTACTTGACTATTAGTCACATTAAACAGTATTTTTTTTAAATGCAATAACAAAACATGATGATATACTGGGCTATATGTCATAACATCATTCTGATATAGCATATTTATTCTAATCGATCAAGATTAGCCTATGTAACCTATTGCCTAGTTCCAGCGGTTAAAAAACATAATATGTGCTATTCCTGTTATTGAATAACAGTGTTGTGACACATAACACCTTCATCAAAGTGTCATTGATAAACTAGAAAAAGGTCAAGTTCATGTAGAAAATAACCTAACTAAGTCCAGTGAGAAAAAAATCGAGGTTAAAAAGGCAGTTTGCATGACATCTCCACCTGCCACTACGTTATTAAAACACACCGTTTGTGTATTTAGCGCTTTCAAAAACATGTATCCGATTATTGCAACACTGTATAATGTTACTGTAACATTGTAGCTGAATCCCACTCTTCTTCAAATGTAACATCAAATTGCTACAACTCAAACCTTCCAATCATAGGCTAATGTTGGCTACATTTTTCTTAAACTTCACATGACGTCATCGTCTACATTTCTTTCCGAGTCTAGTTTAAACTTTCTCAATGTAAAACATGGATACGTTTCCTTCAAGCGTGGGGTGCTTAGGGAATTTAAATCAACCAAGATGGCGAAAGGCTTGTTGTTTGGAAGGGCAGAGAAATGGAGGATATTGTAATATACACAAAGGGATACATTTCAACAACTCCGCCAGGCAGCAGCTGCTTCTTGTTTGAGGAAGCAACAAAGATAGCTTTAGCCTGTTGTAAAAAGAGCCTCGAACTCGACTAAAACATCAAAGTGCTTTTACTAATAACATATGTAATTTTACCTGGCAAACGATAACACAATCCGTTATATAGTTAAGTCAAGTATTTATGTTTATGCTTACTAATTATTTTATTTTTCGCATTGAAGAGCTATTAGCTGGCTCGGATTCTGCCCTGTCTGTTAACGGACAGCTAAATAGACCAAAGGTAGCTTGTGCTCCCTACCTTCATTGACTCCCACATCGTTTCTTTAAATGTGCACATAAAAAAACTAGCCTACTTATATACAACAGTGGGTAAAAAAAATCTTCTAAAAAGTTTTTCTGAACTAAATAAAACAGTTTTTATTTATTTTTAAAAATAGAACAGTTCAATTAAACCGCACGAGAGAGGACACAAAGACGATTCCGACTATCAGGTCACAACTAGCTTGATCTGAGCAATGACAAAACACTTGGTTTAATCTAGAAAACAACTTTTATGTAGCCTATTATTTTACCATGCAGTAAAGGTGCACATGCCGATTGCTTAGAATAACATTGTATCCATTTGATAAGTTTCTATCAATCTGCAGTTGACGATTGAGGGACACACGCAGTAAGCAAAGAAACTACAGCTCGCCTCGCGAAACAAATCAAGCCAGCTACATCGCTTGTTCTGTGATATAACAGAACGTCTTCTTTACCCCCACCTTGAAATAAGAGGACACTTACCTTTAGTTTCGATACTAATACTTATTTCCAACGCGATTTTGTTTCAAGTAATACTTAGTGTAGCCTTCTAGTCTCTTTTCCTTTTCGATTTCGTTTTGAAAGAGGCCGGTAACAGATGATAAAGAAAGGAATTGGGCAGTAATTGAGTCTCGGTGTGAGTGAGTGTGTGTGTTAGTTACTAACAGCAGATTGAAGGAGACTCTTCTCAAGGTTTATTCAGCTCCACTTCAAGGAACCAATGTGACGTCAGTTTACAAGCTGCCACAAAAGAAAACTTGTATTTGACATTAATAGATATCAATGTTTGTTTTAATTAGGAAAACAATAGTATACTACTTTTAGACAGCTGAACTATGATTAGGGCTACACCATGTGCTAATGTGACAGGGAAAAAACAAGAACAAACAAAGGCATATATTGAATTGATTCAAGGATGAGGAATCTTTTTGGCTTGTTTTGTTTTGTTTGTTTATTTGTTTTTGCAAAGTTACATAATTATTCATCATCATTGATATTATTAAAAGATAACCTGCATAATGCAAATAATGTATGGAATGACTGAAACTTCTCAAATTAGAATGATTACTTTCAGTGCATGTTCTGTAGGCTAGAGATCAACTAGTCACATTAATGTGATTCCAAGTATCAGGGAAATATATAATTTATTATGAACATAAACATGTTGTCTATGGAAATGCTATAATAATACATATTTTTTGGGACTGTGCATTACTGTTTTAAAACGCATGCATGTGTGCGATTGAAATAAATGCTCAAAATGTGTTTGCGTATAATTTGTGAAAGTACATGTGATGCTCAAATGTTGTTAATATTTCATATTAACTCTCACATTGTGTCTTTCCTAATCTTTGGACAGGATAAACAGTGATACTGCTGCCCAAATCTATGTGTTTTTTCATAATCTGTTTAGGTTTATAGTGACAGATGAAGCCTGGAAAGAGAATAGTAAATGTGATCAAAGTACCCCCTTTATGCCACTTCCTATGATTTACAGTTAGAATAAATGGGAGGTACTTGGGCTGTGCAAATGTTGCCTTTTGGTTTTCAAATAGAATGCACTTGCAAAACAGAAAATCCAGGGGAGAAATACACAGATATTTTCCTAAGGAGAAGATCAATACCATTGCATGGCAAAGACACAACAGCCATCTGTGTGCCTAATTGTATGCTCTATACCTCTGTCTCTGAACACATAATAAGCAACAGGCTGAGCATGGGCCCTGTGACCCAGACAAGGTTTTAGTCAGTCAGACGGGGGTGCAGGCAGCCAGATTATTTCATGGAACTGGAAAACAACAAAGGGAGGGGTGGTTAAAGATGGAATGGGTACAATTGCTCTGCTTACATGCCCCTGGCCCCACCCTTCATTTTTTTTTTGCTGTTTTCACATGTTGAGCTTAAATTTCACATGTATAAAATGTAGACATCACATGTTAACGCCACCTCACAGGTGAATTGCAGTTTCACATGGAATTTGCGGTTTCACATGTAAAAAATGTGCACATGTGAAAATCGGGTATGCAGTTCCATGTGAAAAACATTCACATGTAAATCTCACTTCCACATGTGGAATTGCAAGTTTGCATGTGAAATTCAATCACATTTAAAAATCTAATTTGCAGGTTCACGCGTAAGGAAACTCCACGTGAAAACCCCACTTTCACATGTGAAATTGCATTTTCACATGTGGAATTGCATTTTCAAGTGAAAAATACATTTGCAGTTTCATATGTGAAAAACTTCCACATGTGATTGGTTTTCAAGTAAACTTGAAATTCCACATGTGAAAGTGAGATTTTCAAGTGAACATTTTTCACATATGAAACTGCTAAATCGATTTTTACATTTCTTCACATGTGAACTTGCATTTCAAATGAAAATCAAATGTATAGTTTCACATGTGAAAATCTCACTTTAACATGTGAAATTGCAAGTTCACCTGTGGGGTTGTAATAATGTTATTCTCCTCACATGTGAAAAGATGTTGCAGTAGCAATGTTGCAGTAGCAATGTTTCCACAGGTGGAATTAGGGTGACCACATCTAAAATGTCAAAATGCGGGACAAGGGAATGATTTTGCAGGACATTCGCAGAACAGTGAACAGAATAAAACATTTTCGGACAGGTTAATGGATCACATTTAAATGGCAACATAGTTCTGCTGTATGAAGGTCACTGCCTGTTAAAGGGGCATTTCTTAGTTGCTACATCCATTTTTGGACTTATAAATTAATTATATGTACCCATTGATTTTTGAAGAATGTAACGTATTTTGCCTCATCAGCTTAGTTAAATTGTCCTACCCCATCAGAACCCAAAATATAAGCTTGTTTTACTCCAATGTTTGTAAACAAAGTACATTTAAACAACCACTCTCTACCCTAAAAACATGGTTAAAACTATGAAATCATGGATGCTCAGTCCTTGCACCAATAGCATAGTCTATGGATTTGAGAGTGGTTGCATTTCTCCAGCCCCATCCCTCAGCTTTTTACTGAAACTGGCGGGGAAAACACTTTGTTAATGTTTCAATTAAGGATTGCCGCTTTAAACACCTTTAATAGAGTAATAGTGCTATTATATGGTGCAATCCTCTAGTGAGTGAGTTAATTTTGTGTGTCATTAGTATCAAGCAAAACTTCTGAAGTCGAGAACAAAGTTCTTATTATTGCAAACAAAAATAATGATATTGAAAGCAAAACATCAACCCTAAAGTATTGATAGCAAAACAAAATATGGCAAGGAAATCATTTCGAAATGCGAGAACAAATGAATTGTAAATGGATGCAACAGATTTATTTTCAGTGATTTACATTTTTTTATAACACGATTAAATAAAACGCCTCCCTCTCAGTTTTTTTCCACTCTGAAGCTAAGCAGGGTCGGTCCTGGTCGGTCCCGGGATGGGAGACCAGATGCAATTGGTGGTGAAAAATTAACTTAAAAAATAAAGTTATGGGGGAAAAAATAATGTGAGGGGTGAGAAAAATTCATGAGGGAAAAACATGTGGAAATTAAAATGATTAAATGCACATGTGTTTTTCCCCCATGTGATTTTTGTATGTGTTTTTTTTGTAAGGCACCCTCTCACCATAGAGATGCTAACCACTCAGAGGATGAAATGAGGAAATGAGAATAGAATAGAGTGCTTCCTTTGTATCACTTAAAGCAATATCTATGTATCCCTATGTATCACAGGGGAGCAATCACATTGTGTATGATTTTTAATGTTAGTTTGAAAAGAGCATTAATTAAAAGGAGTTGTAATTAGGTGATAACTAGGATGCATTATTATAACACTATCTAAACACTGAAAATGACTATTGCAATCACCTAAATGCAAATCATTTGCAATAATAATCTGTCTCTAAAGGCAAATCCATCTACACTCAAGGACAGGCACCAAGCACATGGCAATGAACACAGTTAAAATAAATGTGAAGGTCCATGGACAGTCACCCCTAGCTGAATTTAGAGGATGGCCACAGAATGCCCTTATTCGCTATTGAAACGTAAAGCCATTTTATAAGCTCGTTCTCCATGCTCTTTGGCCATTGATTTTCCTTCTCCCCCTCCTCTCCATTACCTGTTGAGATGGGGGTTGGTTGCTCCTCTCACACACACAGTGCTGTGGCCAGTGGCAACGGGTGAATTCTCCCTCCCCCGCATCATCAGCAGCCAGGGACTGACAAGACATGAGAAATGACGGTGGCTGTGTTTGTCATACTGTAGCAGCAAGACACAGGGAATTTTAATTGCATTGGAGAATCTTCATTAAAGAGAGCGCATGGGGGCGGGTATGTGTGGTGCTAGTGGTGGTGGTAGTGTGTGGTGGAGGGAGGGGGGGTGTGTGTGCACCTCTCTGAGCTGCATCATTAGAAGAAGAAGCACTCTTTGCCTGCACAGGTAGCCTGGCTGGGTCCTCTTTGCATGCACTGAGAACATTGTCCGTACCTCAGTCACTGGTAACATAATAATTGCCAGCACAATGACTGCAATGCGAGCAAGCACACTTCAGGGTAGAGAGGGGAGCGAGGGGGAAGGGCAAACAGGCTGTCTGTCTATGTCTTGATTAGAAAGTATAATGAGCCACTCAAATAAACTGCTGAAGAAGATCTCTCCTGAGACTGATGCAAAACAAATTATAATGTGGTGATTTGGATTTCATTATTATTGTTCTATTAGTCCAAGGAAAGACAGGGACACCCATCAGGAGAGAGGGGAGTGGGGAGCTGTGCTTGCGTTGCATTTATTGATTTTAGCCTGAGACACATTCAGGGAATACAGATTCATCTCCTCTGTAGCTTACACTAAACCCCACTCACTCCCTCCCTGTTTCCATTAAACACAGAAACCTTCCAGCAACACAGAGGCGTTTAATTTCAACGACACACATTTTCTGTGAGAATTGAAAATAAGGTTCTCTCTCTTTCGCTCTAACTGAAAAACTGGCCCTAAGGTTGTCTTTCAACGTAATTGAATTAAGGTCCTCTTGTTATGCCCCACATAAAGGCACTGAATGAATAAATAGCCACTAACTGAAATTAAGCGAATAGTCTCTTTATATTGTGTTATTTCAATACAGACAAGCACAGTTGATACCTAGTACTCCTTTCATTTAAATCCACCACCAGTACTACACTAGTGGTGCTTTAAATCTACCGTATTAAATCAATTTACAGAAGCCATACATCTATTAGATCTATTGTGCTAATTTCTGTCTCATTTGTAACATTCCTCCAATAGCCTCTTCAGTAGGTCTAGAACTGGTTTGAAGCTGAAATGCAATGATTAAGAAAGTCAATGAATTGAACTGTACTGTTGTAACACCAAGGGACCAATGAAGAACATAATAACACATTAGTTATGTCAGACAAGTTGTTTACACATGATATTCATTTTTAATATCCACATTTGCATTTCAAATATCTAATGATTGCAATAACATACAAACACGATTTGAAAATTCATAGAAGCTCAACCCTCAACTATCATAGCTTAGTGTTGTGCTGCAAGCAACTCCTTAGCTTAGACCTACACTTTCACTGTCATGAAATTCTGCAATTAAGCAAGATGAAAACAGAGCTATTGATCAGTGTCTTCCAACCACTGGCTAAGAGGGGTTTGCAATAATGTAATGGTATCCAGAGCCAGTGATGCACACCACTCCACTTTTGAACACTGGGAGCTGCTGGCAGCAATGCTAGTCCACACTACCACAAGTGGCTCATGGGAATTCATTGTGACAGTGAAGAATGCATTAACCCTTGACCCGGGCACAAGGCCAGCTACAGTAGGTGGGTCAGAGGATGTTAGAGATGAGATGCCTTGGTGTCTTGAGCATTTTTCAGTCGTCCATCACACCGCCTGTCTCTCATATGAGAGAGAAGACAGGAGTAAGGTCAGGTACAATATACTGTAGATAGAAAGCCTCTTAGGGTCTTATTCACAACCTTGTAACAACGTAACAGGGATTCACAGAAACAAGTAAAAAACACTTGGATTCATGTTGCTCAATAAAACAATGTTTACTGTGTAAAACAAATATAAACTAATCTGTATCCATTCAAACATGTTTCCTCTTGGCACAGGCAGAATGTGGGTTCTCCCAGATTTCCAGGTTTGATTGAATAAGGCTGTAATAGTTTCATGATGTAATCCAGTAGGGAGAAATAATTTACAATCGTCAGGATGGCAGTCTAGTAAAGAATTACTCATTATTTCAGACACACTCTCATACGCTGTCGTACAGGGAGAGAGAGAGAGAGAGAGAGGGAGAGGGAGAGTGACAGGGAGAGAGATAGAGAGAGAGTGACACAGTGACAGAGAGAAAGAGACATTTGCACACACACACACAGACAAACACACACACATACGGTGAGCTGCTGCTTCCTTTGTGGGAAAGCAGAGTCATTAGTGCCAGGAAAGTAAAGAAACAAGTCATGGCCTCAGGATGATGCATCTCCTCGGAGAGAGAATGAGATCACGGCAAAATGTCACCACCCTCTCAGCGAAGCAGCAAAATGGCCCGGAATCAAATAAAAACACATCTTCACCCGGCCAAATGTGTATGCAAACACACCACTGGATGTCAGCACTTTTCCATTTGCTAAAAGCACTCATAACTGACAATGGTTGCATCCCAAATGGCACCCTATTCCCTTTATAGTGCACTACTTTTGACCAGGGCCCACGCAGCCTATTCCCTATGCAGTGCACTCCTTTTAATCAGAGACAGGGGCTCTTATCAAAGGTAATGCACTATTTAGGGAAAAGGGTGCCATTTCGGTTGTTTACCTTATTGAAGTGCAGGACAAAGGTAAAAATAGACGCTGTTTGTTTGGGGACTGTTTGTGGACAGGGAGTCTTATCTGTCATTAAGTTGACTGTGCTTTCAGCTAGAGAGATGACTTAATACAGTCATACTAACAGGACACTAATTCCACAACCTGGCTACGTCATATCCTCTTGTCTACAGGTACTCATTATGGAGGAAGGCAAACATACTGTATCTGACAGGAATTACAGAGATAGTACATTTTATTTTCTACGGTTTCTACAGTCTTTGGCCAGGCATAAATGTTGTATGTTACTTTATCTGAAAAAAGGGTGAATTATCTAAAGGAAGAAGAAAAACATGGGAAGGATTGATTTGGAAAACTGCTTTGGTGAAATATGGATTGAATCCTCTGAGAGATTCACTGAAATAAAATCTATCAAGAAAAGAAGTCCCTGCAATATTATGTTTCTCTAGAAATAAGATAGTTGTTTATCATGGGAGGGTTAGAAACACAACCTTGAACAGCAGATCAATTTTCTGAGAGCTTGCCAACGTTTGTAAAGATAATTTCATTTGATAGTGCCTTTAGGGGGAATTTCAGTTATTGTTTAGCCAACATACCACTAATGGATTTTTAAAAACATAAAATCACTGGATATTGTAAACCCATATAGTCTTCAGAAATACCTCTGTCAAAACTGGCACCCTTGCAAAATTTCACTTTTCCCTCTCTCTCTCTCTCTCTCTCTCTCTCTCTCTCTCTCTCTCTCTCTCTCTCTCTCTCTCTCTCTCTCTCTCTCTCTCTCTCTCTCTCTCTCTCTCTCTCTCTCTCTCTCTCTCTCTCCTCTCTCCTCTCTCTCTCTCTCTCCCCCTCTCCCTCTCTCTCTCTTCATTCATCCCTCTGTTGTCTCTCCTCTCTCTCTTTGTACTGGAACACTGCTTCACCAAAGCTGTATTTATTTAATTCATGTTCTTCAACAGCTCGTAACACTCTTCTACAGGTTAAGGTTTTTATTCCTATCATGCACCTCTTTAATACAGTGTGTTCAAGAGGATGAAATGTGGCATTTCATGGCATGGATTTCAGAATCAAGATAAAACTGTGATCTCTTAGGGTTTTGTTGTGACATTTCGTGCTAGTTTTCACAGTTGATTATACCACTTTTCTAATGCATCTTAGAGATACTATTATGATATCACACAGCTCACTTCACTTCATTTCAAACATATCCACATTATTCACATGATTTTCTGTAACCTAGATAGTATTCAGTCTCCTGTGCATCATTCTACTTCTACTCTATGAAGAAATACTCTGCATTTCTCTGGATGTACACAGTATGAAACCTCATCAGCAGAGAGGCCGAATAGACTGTGGGAACATGGTCCTTTGCTTACAGGATGTTTCCATATGAATGACACCAGACATGGAAGGAAATAGCTTTGGAGAAGAGAGAGAAACATTCATTTCCAACTGAAAACGAGGCTCACATTCTCATGTTTCACAGCTACCCTTTTGTCTGGATATTACCACACATTTGTAGAGTCTCTTCTCTATCATGTTTTCCCAGGTGGCTGATCCCTGAGGACATGTGGGCGTTCACCTCTTAGTCAGATGGCCATTCCATCTACTCTACTGTATTAATTGTCTTTCATAGAAAAAGTAAAACCAGAGAGATGTGTGATATTCAAATATCCTATATCCTATTTTTCATTGATGTTTGCTGAAGGACAAGTTTCTAACTGCTGAAATTAGATATAATTTACTCACACATCTTTTCAACTGTAGGCTTTTGTCAAAAACAACAGAAAAAAATATCTCTTAACCGCCTGTGTCAGACCCAGACCACAGTCTTGTGTGTCAGAGCTTCTTTAGTCTTGTGTTGTGCTAATGGTGGTGTGTCACTGTGTGTGTGTATTAATTAATGGTGGCAGGTCGCTGCTCCTCGAGGCAGCAGCATTGCGGCAGACGTTTGGACTACCCTCCATGACGCCTGACTGGTCAAAAATAGGCCACCGCCACCACACACACTACAGTAATGATCACAACGGTGACATCATCACTCCTGTGTGCGTGTGCGTGTGTGTGTGTGTGCTCCTCTCAGACAGAGCTCATCTGAACAAAGAGCAGCAGGGATGAGACAGGGGAGAGGGACTGAGAGAGGGAGAGGCAGGGACTGGGACAGCCCATGCAGGCTAAAGTAGATGACATCTGGCACTATGTGTCTGGGGAGAATAAAGATGGAAAAAATGTCTGGGGATTTAACTGTTTTCAAGGCATCTGAGCTCGGACTAATGTTTCTTATGATTCCATGTAATGAAGTGTGATTGACTGCTTGATTTATTAAAACCTTCTAATGAAAGCTAAAATGAAAGGACCTCCCCTAGCTGTCAGGGTGGCTTTATTTCAACCTTACAGTGGTCTTCTTTATTAGTGTTTTAAGTGTATTGTCTTTGTAATTGTAATGTCTTGGCGTCTCAAAGGATTAAAATGAAAACAAGATATTTCATCCCACAGGGTTTCTCTTGGTTTAATTTGTTTTTTCAAATGTGTAGATTATTATCAATGGAGTATAAAGTCATTGATTCTCAATAAATCACTATCTATGTAATTCATTCCAGTTAAAAGGTCCCTTACGTTATAACAACATTGAAATAACATGTTCTATTTGGATCAATAATAACATTCCATCATCAGGGCTAATGTTTTGAGTTCAGGTGATTCGGACTTGAGGCATATTCAAACCCTTTGTGATCTCATTCACACTGAGGTCGTATAGTGCTCTTCTCTAACAAAGCGTCCCTTTGTGGCATATTCATGTGTGTCCCTCCAGGAACAGAGTCAGAGGGCCAAGAGATTCTCAAGACCTGGAGCAGCCGTGGGAAAGAAAGGCTGTGGTGGAGGAAAAGCAAAAATGTCTCAGGGCATTCCTTTGTGATTACACCGCTGGAGAAGTCCAGACATTCTTGGAGCTAGTCTGTGTCTAAGGGCTCTCTAGCACTCTTTAAGACTGATAATATAGCGTGTGTTTCCATAGCGCACCATTCTCTAACTCAGTAACAGTTTGTTGCAGTTTGCACCAAACTAACAGCTCATCACCACCTTTGATATATCCGAGAGTCTGGTTGAGACTTTGGCCATTGGTTGTACAAGGTTGATTGATTATGCAGGATTAGAACTGACAAAGCAACACAATCGTGGCCTTATTTCCTTCTCATTATCTCTCTTGGTTGAAAAGGAGACATTTGGCCTGCTATTAGACTACCACCCTATTCGATCAGATAGAAATTGAGAGTGACAGCTCAATGTCTCTGAAGCAGTGTGGATAAAGTTTCATGTAATAGGCCTTCACATGATATTTTTGCCTACATGCCCATGAGCTAAAGGATTCCTATGCTGAAAGACTTGCTGATACCCCCAACGGAAAATAGAAAAAATCTCTTCCCCTTTCAAAGTAAACATGAATGAAAAATGGCTCCAAGGAATGTTATTATGTTGTCCAATAAGCAACATCGGGGGAGGAGAGCATATGATGACGTGAATGGAAGAGGAAGGGCTGAGACCAGCTGCAATGGTAGACTAGGGGTGAATCTCAATTGTATTTCCTTAATTCCTTGCGTCCTCTCTCCTTGCCTCCTTCTCAAAATGTATTGGAATAATAAAGATCAGAGGGGAGGAACCTTGAGTGCTTTGAGAAGGAGACAAAGAGGGAGGATGTGAGGAATCAAGGAAATACAATTGAGATTCACCCCAAAGCCACTCAGTTCATCGAGCGATGCACTTCATCATGACACTAGGTCATATGTCCTTTTTTGTCAGCCATTAATCTGAGGCACCACTCTCTCCTTCACCTCACGCTATTAGCCTTGTGTTGGATTTACACCTGATCTGATCGCCACGCCATCGGCCCGTGGAGTTAATAATAATGGCTCACTCTGTGGATGGGGGTGTATCGGTTGAGCATCTTGTTGACCTTGGCTTCTACATATTCATCTGTTGTAGAGCAATACGGTTAACCGTGTTCACTCCTCCGTTCAACACCTGACCTCTGACCTCCAACATGATCCTTCACATACCCTCCAGTTCACAATCCGCCTTGTTTAGCTCATCATGGTTTATCATCTGTAGGCCTTTCTTTAAAAAAAAAAAATTTATGTTGACATTGAGATTTATTTATTTTAAGTGGAAAATATTACAGATCTGAGAATGAGAGAATTATCGGAAATTGTCACAGTTAATGGAATATTCTGAGGCTTTACTCTAATTAACAATTTATTAAATGAATTGTACCATATTGTACAAAATATGCATAATGTATAAATGCAAATGAATAAAAAAAAGTACTGTATTGACCTTGTGATTTATTTTTTCCTTGACTTCTTTTCATTAGAAGGTCTACAAGACCTTTTATATCAATTATTCAAATAAAACTAATTAGAGTTGTTGGCAAAGGCATTAATTACCTTGGTGACAAAACAAACATGCCTTTAACATCAAAATAATAGAAGAGCACAATTTGTTTTACAAGGTGGTTTGATTCAAATGTGAGATGATGCGCCCCCTAGTGTCTATCACTATTAACAGCTCATGAGTGTCTGTGGGCAAAGATGGTGCTAGTAGTCATAGAAATATAACCCATAGAACCTCTAAGACTAACCCGTTCTATGGATTCTATTTCAATGGCTGTAGTAGGCTACTTCAGTCTATCTACTACAAGGTTTTTAATTAGGTTGTCAAAACAATTTCTGATTGTCAGCATTAAAGCATGGTCTAAACTACAGTACTCCATGAATGATGTGATACCTGCTGTACATCATGAGGGCATTAATCATTAGGCCTACACTTCATAATATTTATGGAAAGGGGGATACTTAGTCAGCTGCACAACTGAATGCATTCAACTGAAATGTGTCTTCTGCATTTAACCCAACCCCTCTGAATCAGAGAGGTGCTCGGGGCTCCCTTAATCAACCTCCACATCATTGGCACCCAGGGAGCAGTTGTTGGGGGTTACCCGCCTTACTCAAGGGTAGATCGGCAGATTTTTTCCACCAGGGATTCGAACCATTCGGTTACTGGCTTAATGCGCTTAACCACTAGGCAACCTGCCGCCCCAATTATTAATTTAGGGAGAAATGAGATGTAGTAGCAATCACTGCCTGAATCATCAATGGTAAATTAGCAACTATCATAAAACTTATCTCAGTATGTATCCATATAGACTCCTTTATCATCATCGTCATCATCGTCATCATCATCATCAGTGGCAGCTTTAGACTTGTGAAGTTGAGGAGGATTGATGTAAAATATTTTACAAAATAAAATAAGCTTTTGGGAAAAACATTTTTGACCAGAACCGGCTGGGTTTGAACCATTGTCATATATTATGAATGACATATATTACAGTTTGAACCAAAGAGAGTTCATATAAGGTAGGTTATTATATCATATACTGTATAATAACATTCCAAGCATCTGCCTCTAACACTAGGAAGCTCTTTGCCACCTTCTCCTCCCTACTGAATCCTCCTCCCCCTCCCCCCTCCTCCCTCTCTGTGGATGACTTCGTCAACCATTTTGAAAAGAAGGTTGACAACATCCGATCCTCGTTTGTTAAGTCAAATGACACCGCTGGTCCTGCTCACACTGCCCTACCCTATGCTTTGACTTCTTTCTCCCCTCTCTCTCCAGAAGAAATCTTGCGACTTGTGACGGCCGGCCGCCCAACAACCTGCCCGCTTGACCCTATCCCCTCCTCTCTTCTCCAGACCATTTCCGGAGACCTTCTCCCTTACCTCACCTCGCTCATCAACTCATCCTTGACCGCTGGCTATGTCCCTTCAGTCTTCAAGAGAGCGAGAGTTGCACCCCTTCTCAAAAAACCTACACTTGATCCCTCCGATGTCAACAACTACAGACCAGTATCCCTTCTTTCTTTTCTCTCCAAAACTCTTGAGCGTGCCGTCTTTAGCCAACTCTCTTGCTATCTCTCTCAGAATTACCTTCTTGATCCAAACCAGTCAGGTTTCAAGACTGGTCATTCAACTGAGACTGCTCTTCTCTGTGTCACGGAGGCTCTCCGCACTGCTAAAGCTAACTCTCTCTCCTCTGCTCTCGTCCTTCTAGACCTATCTGCTGCCTTTGATACTGTGAACCATCAGATCCTCCTCTCCACCCTCTCCGAGTTGGGCATCTCCGGCGCGGCTCACTCTTGGATTGCGTCCTACCTGACAGGTCGCTCCTACCAGGTGGCGTGGCGAGAATCTGTATCCGCACCACGTGCTCTCACCACTGGTGTCCCCCAGGGCTCAGTTCTAGGCCCTCTCCTATTCTCGCTATACACCAAGTCACTTGGCTCTGTCATATCCTCACATGGCCTTTCCTATCATTGCTACGCAGACGACACACAATTAATCTTCTCCTTTCCCCCTTCTGATAACTAGGTGGCGAATCACATCTCTGCATGTCTGGCAGACATATCAGTATGGATGACGGATCACCACCTCAAGCTGAACCTCGGCAAGACGGAGCTGCTCTTCCTCCCGGGGAAGGACTGCCCGTTCCATGATCTCGCCATCACGGTTGACAACTCCGTTGTGTCCTCCTCCCAGAATGCAAAGAGCCTTGGCGTGACCCTGGACAACACCCTGTCGTTCTCCGCTAACATCAAGGCGATGACCCGATCCTGTAGGTTCATGCTCTACAACATTCGCAGAGTACGACCCTGCCTTACACAGGAAGCGGCACAGGTCCTAATCCAGGCACTTGTCATCTCCCGTCTGGATTACTGCAACTCGCTGTTGCCATTACACCCCTACAACTCATCCAGAATGCTGCAGCCCGTCTGGTGTTCAACCTTCCCAAGTTCTCTCACGTCACCCCGCTCCTCCGCACACTCCACTGGCTTCCAGTTGAAGCTTGCATCTGCTACAAGACCATGGTGCTTGCCTACGGAGCTGTGAGGGGAACGGCACCTTCAGGCTCTGATCAGTCCCTACACCCAAATGAGGGCATTGCGTTCATCCACATCTGGCCTGCTTGCCTCCCTACCTCTGCGGAAGCACAGTTCCCGCTCAGCCCAGTCAAAACTGTTCGCGGCTTTGGCACCCCAATGGTGGAACAAGCTCCCTCACGACGCCAGGACAGCGGAGTCACTCACCACCTTCCGGAGACACTTGAAACCCCACCTCTTTAAGGAATACCTGGGATAGGATAAAGTAATCCTTCTACCCCCCCCTTACCCCACCCCCCCAAAATAAAAAATAAAATAAAACAATTGTAAAGTGGTTGTCCCACTGGCTATCATAAGGTGAATGCACCAATTTGTAAGTCGCTCTGGATAAGAGCGTCTGCTAAATGACGAAAATGTAAATGTAAAATGTAACATATATGTATTATAAGGTTTTTAATCCTCTCTGTTCGAACTGAAGAGGAGGACGGAAAATAGCCATCCTCACATATAGGGGATGCTGTTGAGACTATTGATAATTTCAAAACTGTTTTTAACCAGATAATAGTGGCATCTGTATTTATACTGAACAAAAATATAAACACCACATGCAACAATTTCAAAGATTTTACTGAGTTACAGTTCATATAAGGAAATAAGTCAATTGAAATACATTCATTAGGCCCTAATCTATGGATTTCACATGACTGGGAATACCGATATGCATCCGTTGGTCACAGACACTTTTTTTTTTAAAGGTAGGGGCGTGGATCAGAAAACCAGTCAGTATCTGGTGTGACCACCATTTGTCTCATGCAGCGCGACACATCCCTTTTGCATAGAGTTGTTGATTGTGGCCTGTGGAATGTTGTCCCACTCCACTTCAATGGCTGTGCAAAGTTGCTGGATATTGGCGGGAACTGGAACACACTGTTGTACACGTCAATCCAGAGCATCCCAAACATGCTCAATGGGTGACATGTCTGGTGAGTATGCAGGCCATGGAAGAACTGGGACATTTTCAGCTTCCAGGAATCCTTTCGACATGGGGCCGTGCAGAGAAATAAGCTTTTTGTGCATATGGAACATTTCTGGGATATTTTATTTTAGCTCATGAAACATGGTACCAACACTTTACATGTTGCGTTTATATTTTTGTTCAGTGTATTATAGAATTTCACGTTTCATAGTTTTTAATTATTTTTTTATTCAGAAAGAGACACTCCTCCCCATCTTCCAGTGATCAGCCTCCTCTGGCATATATTATATTCATCATCCTCGTCACCATCAATTCATTATTATTACAATCATACTTTCAATTGTAACTCACCAACATCATCATCATCATCAATGAATTATCACAACCATCCTTTCAATCTTAACTCACCAACATCATCATCAATTAATTACTATCACAATCATACTGTACTTCAATCATAACTCATAACCGTCAATTAAAAAGGGGGAGGAACAAGTACAGTGTTTCATATTCTATTGGCTGGAGTACATTGTCAATCACCATCCTGAGTTGTACGTCCTTTCTCTGGGTGTCTGATTGCATTGTAAATCACATGACCTTCTCTATATCAACACACAGACGCCGTCATCATTGAATGCAGCGAAGCTTGGAAGCAAAGGTGAGAGAGTGTGCTGCTTTTGCACGAAGTTAGCACCTTATCCGTGATGTTTCTAGCTATAGCCAGCGACTGTTTTACATCGCAATTTGGCAACGAATAAAGGGATTCCTTCAATATAAGAAATGAATTAGCTAGCTTGCTAACGTTGTCTGTCAGGACGGATCAACAACAGCACCATAAAAAATAGGCCTAACGTTACCGTTCGCTATCTAGCCAGCTAAACCATCAAGGATTATTACATTTACATTTTAGTCATTTAGCAGACGCTCTTATCCAGAGCGACTTACAGGAGCAATTAGGGTTAAGTGCCTTGCTCAAGGGCACGTCGACAGATATTTCACCTAGTCGGGTCGGGGATTAGAACCAGCGACCTTTCGGTTACTGGCACAACGCTCTTAACCACTAAACTACCTGCCGCCACTCATCGTCTTTTGTGTCTCGATGTCTTGACCGTAAATGTCCTATTTGTGGATATGACTGACATGTCCTAATCGAGTGGTTTCTATTGCTAGGAAGGTAGTTAGCTACTGTAGCCCTAGCATGCGTTGTGGTCGTGGGATAAGGTTAACTAACTATTTAGCCTAGTAGGTAACGTTAGCTAGCAAGCTGTTTTTCTTCATCCATTTTGAACTTCGAAGCAGTGCCAACATGTTTGGGAGGCTAGCTTGACCAGGTAGCCCCAGACAGTAACTTTGAGACCATGCATGTTTCTTGCTGACATTGCCATGGGTATTGCTAACGGTAGGTAGTTAGCTAGTTGACAAACTCTTTCGTGATCTGGTCAGCAACAGAAAAGGCAACTCTTTCTTGGAAACTGCCAGACATTTTGAAAGGTCTGTTGGCTCATTTGGGTAGCCTTTTAGTTACAGTAGCCAGTTACCTAAAGTTAGCCATGATGCATTTGTTAGCTAGCTGCAACACGTCCCTAGCACAATCTCGAAAAACAATTATTGGTTGAAGCTATTGTTGGCTAGCTTGCTATTCATGACTGAGATGCTAAAGTGTTTACTCAACTGTTGGCATAAGACAGTTGACTATAGTTTTCTGCAGCAAATCTGGTAAATGTTAGATGGAGAAGGAAAAATAACTGGCCTAGACTGGTAGAAGAAAAAAAAAAGCTAATGCATCTATGTCCATGTCTGAATCAGGAAGAGGAGCAAAACCATGTGCTTTAGAAAAACTGAAATTATATTCTATAGCCTAATTAAAATTCACTCTTCCAGGTTTGGGCGGCAGGTAGCTTAGTGGGTAAGAGCGTTGTGCCAGTAACCGAAAGGTCGCTGGTTGTAATCCCCGAGCCGACTAGGTGAAAAATCTGTCGATGTGCCCTTAAGCAAGGCACTTAACCCTAAATGCTCCTGTAAGTCGCTCTGGATAAGAGCGTCTGCTAAATGACTTAAATGTAAAATGGTTGCAGAGCATGACTGAACTTGTTACTATTGTGCAAATATCAACAACAATGGAGAAGCAAGTTTTGTCATCTTGTGTAAAGATTTCATCAGCCTTACCTAGGCCTCCTCCACATCCTACATACAAGCAAAACAGAGCTTGACCTGTTATCAAAACAACTTTGCTCATGTGTACACTCTGCATTCTTGATGGTTAAGTTTAGCACCACCCATGCGTCATGAGTGTGATTGAGAGAAGCCACAATTGCATTGGGCTATTTTGGGGCTAAATTAGGAGCTATATAAATAAAAATATTGCTAATTTATTTTTGGAAATAGTATTTCTAAGCCACAACTGTAGGCTACCATAGGTGATAGCCTAGGTGCAATAAAAATAAACATTTGGTAATTTACTTTTAGGAACCTTTCTCAAACAGTTGAGTAAGGGGTGGGGCTTTGTAAGGAGAAGCCAGATTTTTTTCTCTCGTTTGCCTTTCCCCATACGGGTGCTGTGATCCATGTAAACCAGAGGAATGCACCTTTTTAACAAATTATCCTGCAGTAACTATCTCATGTGTGATGTGAGGCCTGACCTGGCCTTCACAGCCCCCCTGCTGCTCTCATTCCTCTGGAAATGTCACCATCAAATGGCTGTGACTGTGTGTACCAAATGGCATCCTAATGCCTATATAGTGCACTACTTTTGACCAGAGGCCTGGGCAAAAGTAGTGCACTGAATAGGGTGCCGTTTGGGGTGCAGTAACTTTGATCATGCTCCAAGGACAGGTGTGGGGGTTAGGTGCCAAGAAGCCAGTTTGACTGTCTGTTTTGTACAGTAACACTTCTGCTGCCTCAGCGAACAGTCAACCCCTTCTCCTGACTGTTGGGGCCTTATCAGATTGGGAGATTTCCTGACTCTTCAGTCTGGTCTTTACGATTTGCGGTTTCAAAACGCAGCTAGGTCTATCTCGTCTTATCTTGTTGTCGTTAAATCAAGTTTAGCCTAAGATTTGAGTGGAACCGGCACCAAAGGTTTTAGCAATAAAAAAGGTAGGGTTGGGTCAGGACATTGAACTCTTGAGTCCTGTATATTGAATGAGTACTGATATGGAGTACTGGAGCCCAATGGTTCCCACATTTTATTTATTTCTATATAAACATTTTTTTAAAGGAACTCAGTACGGTTTTCAACTTACTCTGGAAGGTTGTAATAGTAGAGTACACAAGGTGCAATTTCGAAATTAGGTAGTGCATAATCAGCTTTCCTCTTGTCATGTCAGTTGTTGCATACCTTAGAGATATTTATAACTTGTCAGA
The DNA here is from genome assembly GCF_964263955.1 of Coregonus lavaretus. Classification (NCBI taxonomy): domain Eukaryota; kingdom Metazoa; phylum Chordata; class Actinopteri; order Salmoniformes; family Salmonidae; genus Coregonus; species Coregonus lavaretus. Next base: position 5,200,132 of record NC_140025.1, read on the forward strand.
AATGTGCTGATCAACTAGCCCATGGCAGCTAACGTTTTCTGGCTAGCTTTTTTAGTCCGTAGATTTTGTTGTAATGTTTGAGTCACTCAAATATCACACGGATACATATTAGACATGGCAAAATGGGGTGGCAGGTAGTTTAGTGGTTAAGAGCGTTGTGCCAGTAACCGAAAGGTCGCTGGTTCTAATCCCCGAGCCAACTAGGTGAAAAATCTGTCGATGTGCCCTTGAGCAAGGCACTTAACCCTAATTGCTCCTGTAAGTCGCTCTGGATAAGAGCGTCTGCTAAATGACGTAAATGTAAATGTATAGAATTGCAAGAAAATTAGGTTGAAAACTGCAAACTCTTCTCTCCGCCAACAAGAGGGATGTGAACAGTTTGTGTCATGAACAGTGCTTGTGCCCATAGAAATAGATGTGACACGCGCATGGCGGACGTGAGATGTTCAATGCTGTATGGGGGGCCTGAGTGGAAAAAGTCTGGGAGCCCCTGCTGTAGCCTACATCAGTCTAGTACTTGTGTACTAAATAACACTGGGGACTATGTTTAGGCCTACTGTACTCCACCTATTTGTACAATGTTTGATTTCATGTGTTCTCTAACATCTTGGCTTTTCTAATATCTTTCCACGGCCAATCAGTGATGGATCCTGTTGGATTTATTGTTACTAACTTCTTGGTCTTTCCACAGCCAATCAGTGATGGATTCCAAGCCTCGCCGGCTGCCCTTTACGGTGTCCAGCACCCCATCGTCTTATTCTTCCCATTCATCCTCTTCCCCCTCCTCCCTGGGATCCAGCAGGCTCTATGGAAGATCCAATGTCCTGAACAGTGATCGATTCACCAGGGCCACGCCCCTTAAACCTGACCTCGACCACCAGGTACTGAACTGAACACCGAATGAGTGAGAAAATGGCAGGTCACATACATTTGCTGACCCTAAATGTCATTTAGGATTCCTAAAATATGTGGCCTCTAGGCCTGGATTTGAATGAGAAGTTTCTGCCGGTTAACAATGATAAGAAGACTTAAAATGTGTTTTATAAACAAAGGAAGGGTAAGGCTAGGCAGGTGGGACAAGTTTAGCCTGTTTTCATGAAAAATAATGTTCTCTTTCAAATAAATGCAGTTGAGTGGGTCATTATTTTCTCCCCCTAAGCACCAGGCTTTCTTTGCTGACTTTTGTCTAAGGGAGTCTCTTTTGCTCTCCCTCTTGGCTCCAGCCCTCCTCTCTATTTGGCGAGCTAGCTGTGTTCAGAAGCAGAGAAGGTATCTGTGTACTTTAGCTGGAGCTTTTTATAGGCCAGCCTAGATTAAGTTACTACTGGGCTGCCTGTGTCTGTCTATTTGACTACTCTTCCAGAAGAGTCCTGGGCCCGGCTGAAATGCACAATAAACAAGTGACTTAATTGACACGTTTGCAAATGCCTTTAAGTAGAATTACAGAAGGCTGTAGACATTTTGGAGTACCTTTGAATGCGTTTGATGTTCAAAACAAATAATGGCATTGTGAAATATTATGGCATTATTATATTTATCTAGCTAGCATACAAGAATGTAGGAATAATTGGTACAAGGATATGTGTTTCCCCTATATTCATTTAGCAGTGGCAGCCTCCGCTGCGAAATCGTTGCCGCCACTCCAAAAAATAGGTTCCTCCATTGATTTTATGTTTGAGTCGCTCTGCTAGCTTAAGAACACTGCAGAAGCCATAGCAAAATGTGTAGATTAGTAGTAAAAAAAAAAAAATATTTAACAGCTAAATTGTCTTTGAGAGGGCCTTTACAATTTTTGGTCTTATGCCATTGGCCACGCCCAACTATAATTTTGCCACAGCTGCTGAAAAATATCCTAAGGGAAGCACTGTGCTTTGATATGATCTGTTTTACCACTCATCTCCTGTTTGTGGTGATCTTGGATTTGTCCCATGTACCGTGTCAGCTACCTTACATTGCTCTATGTATTGCCTTGCAATGACCCCATGTGTTTTCATGCTCCGTGTGTCTCAGAGCTCTCGGTTCCTCAGCTCGACCAGGGACTACAGTAGTTCTGATAGCCGCCACTCCAGCTGGAAATCCCCTCTGACGACCTCCTCTGTCTCCTACGATCGCTCCTGGGCCGACTCCTCTCTGAGCAGCCGCAGCAAACTGGTAAACGCACGATAGAACACGATCTTGTTCATTATGGAATTGTTTTAAGATGGTCATACCGTGGATTATTTAGCTATTTGATTTGGTATTTTAGGACCCCTTTAGGTATCAATAAAAAAAATGATTTTTTTTGTTGTTGATAAAATATAGAATTTGGCCTTTACTACGATAGCTCATAGAAACGAATTGAATAAAACATTTTTATAAATTGCAAAAAAAGTCAAAAAAATGTATCATAAGGATTAAGGTTTTGAAGTGTCTATCCTATATCTGGGAGATATAAGCAAGCTTGGGAAATATCAGTTTTTTTTAACCCATATTTAACCCCTTATTTTTGTTGGCACAACTACCTCATACTGCATTTTACATTTTTAGTCATTTAGCAGACACTCTTATCCAGAGCGACTTACAGGAGCAATTAGGGTTAAGTGCCTTGCTCAAGGGCACATAGACATATTTTTCAACTAGTCGGCACGGGGATTAGAACCAGCGACCTTTCGGTTACTGGCACAACGCTCTTAACCACTAAGCTACCTACCAGTTCGAACGCTACGTTTCGCGAGAAGACCGACATTTTATTTTTTCAGGATGTCTCATGGTCTGACCAACACCGCTGTAGCTCGGCCACCTTCCACCGCAGATGAGGAAGAGCGACATAAGCGGATGTGGTGGATTGAGACGCATCCCATGCTATCTCTAGCTTAAACTGATGGATTTTGATGGACTTTTTGTATTATGTTACATAGATTGATGCACATGTGCGTTAATAGACGGTTAAGGATTAAGCAGTTTGACTCAGACTAACTTCTGTATCCATACATTTATATTACTGATGCGCACACTTGTTTGAAGTTCACAGTGCCGTTCAAGCCCATTTTTATTCATGTGACGGTATTCTGTGGGTGGTTTTATCAGACTGATTCAGAGAGAAGACTGGGGACGTACTCAGGACTTCTCAGCAACACAACTGATGATGGGGATACCAAACGGGCCAAACTGTCCTACACCAACCGAGCTGCATATACAAGAAGCCCCTCCTCCTCTGTGACTGGCTCCTCCTCCTCCAGCAGTGTCCTCAACAGAGACTCTGGTATCTGACCCCTGGTTCTATTTTTAAAGGGATAGTTCATGATTTATGAATGTTTTCAGTCTCTTTCCTTGAGCCCTTTTTTAACATATGAAAATACCTGATGTTTTAAATGTGAACTTTTCCTGTACATTTTATTTTTTTATTTAGCCTTTATTTAACTAGGCAAGTCAGTTAAGAACAAATTATTATTTACAATGACGGCCTAAATATACTGCTGTTTAGTTTTTTTTTTTTAAAGGGGGTAGATCAGCTTTAATATTGCAGAAAGATTGTAACTTCCATCAATATAATTGTCAGCATCACTTCCAACCCCCATATGTTTTTTCTCGCAAAAAAAAAAGTGTATATATATATATATATATATATATATATATATATATACACACACACACACAGAGCTGTGGAAAAAAATTAAGAGACTACTGCAATTTTTTCTTAAATCAGGATCTCTACATGTATGACAGCCATTCCATTCCAGTGTCAGTTGAATTCCAACACAGGCACACCTCATTCTACTGAATTAGGTACTGATTAGGTGATCACCTGAACCAAATCTTGTTTAATAAGGAAAAGTATAAAAACCACTGCTGTGGTCATCACTATCCTCTTTCAATAGGACCAGCTGGATGGCAAAAACAGTGCTAATAGTACCTCAAAAGTAATATTAATCAAAAAATAACTATTGACCATGCCAAAAGAGTTGAAAAGGAAAGATCTGAGTGAGGAAAAGAAGGGGTCAATTCTGTCTACTGGCAGAGGGATACAGTGAGCGTCAGGTTGCTTCCATCCTTAAAATGTAAAAGACGGCGGTTCATAAGAACAAGGTCAAGCAGCAGACATTGGGGACAACAAAGCTGCAGAGGGCGAAAACGACTCTCTACTGACCGGGATGACCGCCAACTCATTTGAATGTCACTTAACAACCGTAGGATGACATCAAGTGACCTACAAAAATAATGGCAAACGGCAGCTGGAGTGAAGTGCACGGCGAGGTCGGTTTGAAGCAGGCTCCTAGGGGCAGGGCTGAAGTCATGCAAAGCTAGAAAAAAGCCCTTCATCAATGAGAAGCAAAGAGCCAGGCTGAGGTTTGCAAAAGACCATAAGGATTGGACCGTAGAAGACTGGAGTAAGGTCATCTTCTCTGATGAGTCCAATTTTCAGCTTTGCCCAACACCTGGTCGTCTAATGGTTAGACGGAGACCTGGAGAGGCCTACAAGCCACAGTGTCTCGCACCCACTGTGAAATTTGGTGGAGGATCGGTGATTATCTGGGGGTGCTTCAGCAAGTCTGGAATCGGGCAAATTTGTCTTTGTGAAGGACGCATGAATCAAGCCACGTACAAGGTTGTCCTAGAAGAAAACTTGCTTCCTTTTGCTCTGACATTGTTCCCCAACTCTGAGGATTGTTTTTTCCAGCAGGACAATGCGCCATGCCACACAGTCAGGTCAATCAAGGTGTGGATGGAGGACCACCAGATCAAGACCCTGTCATGGCCAGCCCAATCTCCAGACCTGAACCCCATTGAAAACTTCTGGAATGTGATCAAGAGGAAGGTGGATGGTCACAAGCCATCAAACAAAGCCGAGCTGCTTGAATATTTGCGCCAGTAGTGGCATAAAGTCACCCAACATCTATGTGAAAGACTGGTGGAGAGCATGCCAAGACGCATGAAAGCTGTGATTGAAAATCAGGGTTATTCCACCAAATGTTGATTTCTGAACTCTTCCTAAGTTAAAACATTAGTATTGTGATTTTTAAAAATGAACATGAACTTATTTTCTTTGCATTATTTGAGGTCTGACAACACTGCATCTTTTTTGTTATTTTGACCAATTGTCATTTTTTTGCAAATAAATGCTCTAAATGACAATATTTTTATTTGGGAGAAATGTTGTCAGTAGATTATAGAATAAAACAAAATGTTATTTTTACCCAAACGCATACCTATAAATAGTAAAACCAGAGTAACTGATAATTTTGCAGTGGTCTCTTAAATTTTTTTTCCATGTATGTATATCGATAAAGAAAATATTTCCCTTTATTACTTTCCAACCCCACCACCCCTTCCCTAATTAGAGTAAACTAGTGAACAACAATGCTTAGGCCTCTACTTCCAGCTTATACATACTATATACATTTTATGGACAGTCAATTTTACAATAATTCTATTTTGTTTGTTTTTACTCCTGAACTTCCTCAACCTCTCCGATAATTTTTCATGATGTCCATCCGGTTTGCTTCTATATGCCATATCTTTCTAACTGTGCTCTTTCACAAAAGCTCTCAACCTATAACCTATATACTTATTATACTGCTGTTAGTTTACCTACACTTGATGAGCACAGGTCTTGTGATAATCATGCAAAAAATAATTGCCATTGCTTTGAGTGATAATTATATTAAATCTTCAGCTAACCTTATGACATTGATTAAACATATTAATGATTCCTAAATCCTTCGTGCTTTAGCCAATGTATATTTTCTAACATGCAGGTGAATAACAAACTGGCACCTTGTGTTTAGATTTGTCGTCGTGGAAGTCGTACCGGCCTCTGTCCAGGTCGTCGTCCTCCTCCTCTTCTTCCTCCTCCTCTTCCTCCTCAGAGCCCCTGTGGTCCAGAAGGGAGCTGGAGAGGAGGAGTGAGGGGAGGAGTCTGTCCAGTGTGGCTGATACTATCAGCTATAAGAGCTCTGGACTCACCTCCTCCCTGTGTATGTTCTTACACACACACAGTGGCTCATTTGTGTGCATTTACATATTTACGCACACATTCAATCATAAATCTGACACATTTACATACTCGCACACAAACATAATACTGACAATGTGGACATATTTGTGTTTCAGACCGGCCAGACCGTGTGACCTCCACCTATGCCCAGGGGGCCCGGCCCAAGGAGACCCTCTACTCTTCCTCTAGCAGGGAGAGCAGCTCCCTCAGCCGGCACCTCTCCTCCACCTACCAGCGTTCCCCACTGGCCCGGGACTTCTCCACCACCCGGACCACTGGCCGCTCCCTGACCACCTCTACCCTCCGCACCACCAAGGAGCCCACTGAGAGCCCAGAGCCCACTCTAGGAGTCTCCTCCTCCGTCTCCTCTCGCCCCTCCTCTTGGTACACAACTCCCTCAGCAAGACGGGAGGCCCGGGACTCCAGCCCACCTCCCGCCGCGCCAGTCCCCACCCCCAGGCCAACCCCGGAGGGTGGTGAGGCATTGGATGGACGTCGCTCCACCCGTCGCCTCCTCTCCCGCCTCTTCTCTCGGCGCTCCAGCCAGGACTCCAGCGGCTCCAGCTCTGGCTCCGCCTCCCGCTCCTTCGACTCAGCCGAGGACAGCCCTGTCGTTGGAGGAGACTGCCCCAGCCACACCCCCGTGGCTACCAGCGAGGAGAGCATCCGACCCGTGAGCGTGGAATCCGTTACCAGAGGCTCTGACGCGGCCCAGGCATTTGCCTTCCTGAGGCGTCGCAGACAGGGCCTGTCCCCGGTCCAGGAGGGCCAGACCCAGCATGCCCCGGAGCCCCTGGAGGCCTGGAGAGGGGGCAGCAGCAGCACCAGCGGTGGTGTTGGAAGTAGTAGTAGTAGTACTTCGGGTTCCTCCTGGCTCTCGTCTTCCATCCGGACCCGCTGCACTCCTCTCTTCTCCCGCCGTAGAAGAGAAGGACGGGACGAGAGCGCTCGCCTGGCGTCCGGCGCCGATGAGGATTACCGTGGTACCCAGTTCCCCCTCAGGAGAGACACCCCCGAGGCCAAGGCTGACGAAGAGGAGGAGGAGGAGGAGGAAGACGAAGAGGAAGGTGCGGCGGCGGCATCCTCGGGGGCGATGGGTGCTTGCGCCACCCTACAGGAAGAGTTGAGAGACGTGGCGGGGAGTAGTCAGCGTTTGGCGAGGTTCATGAGCAGCCCGCTGTTCCGCGTCCACGACAACGTCATGATCGCCGTGGACATGACAGGCGCCGCCAGGAGCCAACCGGAGGGCCAGGAGAAGGATAAGCCTGCCTCCTCCAGAGACCCTGAGAGACTGAGGAAGATCCAGGAGAGGTGGGGACACTGTCCTTCTCTGAGCTTACTGGGGAGTGGGCTGAATAGCACTGTCCCTGTGTTGTCCATTGTCTTTAATGTGGCCACACTCGTCTTGTCATTCAAATGCCTCTTTGGCTGGACCACCACTTTAATTATTTTACTATGTCATTCTTCTCTGATTTGAATGGTTGATAACTGTAAATAAACCTCTTTCTCTCTCCCCTGTAGCCTGCTGTTGGAGGACTCTGACGAGGAGGAAGGGGACCGGTGTCGTATTTGCCAAATGGGTGAGGACTCTCCCTCCAACCCCCTGATCGAACCCTGCCGCTGCACAGGCAGTCTGCAGTATGTTCACCAGGACTGCATCAAGAAGTGGCTGCGCTCCAAAATCAGCTCTGGTAAGAACACATTTCTTTCTCTCTCTGACCTTAACAAATGACTTCTGCCCCTAGATATAATGCATTGATCCCACATTCTTGCCATCTTTCACTTTCTTGTCCAGGCACTAATCTGGATGCCATCACCACGTGTGAGCTGTGCAAAGAAAAGCTGCACCTGAACATTGAGAACTTTGACATCAACGAGCTGCACAGGACACATGAGAGGGTGAGGGGACGTTCAGTTAACCCCAGACAGTAATCTCCTAGTCAGCCATTATCTGTTAGACTGTGAATGGGAAACGCTCCGCAGAGAATCACTCCTGTGCTGCTCATTCAACTGTAGAATACCAGAATGAACACTAAAAACAAGTGTTCCGTAAAATGTTCCCTTTAAGGTTTAACCCCCTAGGACCCAGTCCTAACTTGAGTTTAAGGCATATCTGCAGTTTAAGTGACTGCTTACTTTATTTCCCTTTCTGTCCAGTCTGAGTATGAGTTCATCAGTTGTGGCCTTTACCTGGTGGTGTTGCTTCACCTGTGTGAGCAGAGGTTCTCTGATGTGCTAGGAGCTGCCAACGACGCAGGGGTAATAACGCATGCCTACACTCGACACCATGCCAAAACAATTCTCAGCATCATTCATTTGCGCTGTGCGCAGAGGAGTCATTTTGAATGTTAAGCCCAAGGTTCTTCTTTGGCCTCCAATAATTCACTTACTATTGTATTGGGAAAAAATACTTAATTCACATGTAGTAGGATTCATTGTTTAAAAAAAATATTTCCCCCTCTCTCGCTCAGTTTTTCAACCTGGCGAGAACCCTTCACGAACACATGGACAATCTTGAAAGTACGTTCTTGAATAATATCTCCCCAATGCTGTGATCACATGATGTTTTAATAACTTGATACAAGGCTGTGAGTCAAACTAACCCCCCCCCCCCCCCCCCCCCCCACTGTTAATGAATTGATGGGTAAGTATTTGATTATATTGACCTTCTCTGATGTTAAAGGTCCATACGTAGCATGACAAGAGCTCTGCACAGATTTTTTTTGCCCAGCAACACTGCTGTGAATAATTACCCTTCAGTTAGCTAGGCACAAGGTCATCTCAGTGGAGGTTATTAGATGCGTTGATATCATGGTGTGCACTGCAGTATTCCTGACTGACAATTAAATGGTCTTAATATTTTACTTTCGAACACATTCTAAACTAAAATACATTTTGCAACTGCGTTCTTTATTCAAAAATAAATAATGAAATTCACTACTAATAAACTAGTCTCAGGTTTGACTGATAATTGTTTTCTCCGCTGCAGGCTCTTATGGGGAGTCGGATGAAGAGGAGGTGGTTGATACCCGGCCGTCAATTGATTTCTGTGACCTCGATGAAGACCTGGAAGAGGAGTATAATTGAGTGAAGGGGATAAGGAAAAAAGATGGGGGGGTGGGGGGAGACAGAGTTGGAGTTACCTTGTAGTAGCAACCCAATCTGTTGCTCTGTTTCACCTCATGTGATTTTACTGAGTGCAATGGCTTGTGGGATGATCAACGAAAAAAAAGCCAATGCCAAGTAGATGGGAGGTCACGCCTGACGTAGAGGTAATGATGTCATAGATATGCAGACAGAGGTGAGGAAATGCTTTATATTTCCTTTCCTTTTGGTCTCCAGATTTGAGTGGGCTTTATTCCGTTAAAATGCAAGTTGTCTTTTTGAACTGTTATACCACGAGTGCTTGAAACGTTTACTGATCTAAAAAATCAGATCTGGCCACCGTGGTGAGATATTGTAAAAACAAAAAGGAGATGGAATCATGAACACAACACTGGTTTGTTAGTTTAGCGGTTTGGGAGAAGGAAAGGGTTCTGTTTAGGGGAGAATATATCAAGAGGTGGCAAATTATTCCCTTTACCATTTTTCTTTTCCTATGTGAATTTTCCTTTCCTTTTTGAAGCAAGTTTTAAAAAAATATATATGTGAAAGAAGGTGCCAACTTTACTTTTCACAGCCGAATAATTGACAGTTTATTAACATTTGTTCCGTTTTTCTGTCTGTTTTCAATGTCTGCGGTATGAAAATGCTATTTTGCTTGGCCCTAAAACTTGTTTTCATGATTGAATTATTGCAATAAAGTTTTGAATGTACAGCTGTTTGCAGGCAACATTTCATTCAACTAAACCGAATAAGGACTCTAAAGTTAATATAGGAAGTAGGGTTAAAAAGCTGTTAATGTAAGACATTTCAACAACTGTTGCTCAAAGACCAATATGGTAATAAATAAAAAAAGACTGGGAGATTCTCAATTGAGGTACACTCCCTCTTCTCCATGACCCGGAAACCGATAAGTGGTTGCCATATGTAGAAGTGGCAATTTGTTAATAGGTGAACAGAAAAGCTGCTCGATAGCCTCCTCCGGCCGAGAATACTTAGGTGTATCCTACTGGGAAGAGTTTTGTAATCCGCCTCACCCCCTTTTGAATTAACTTTTCTCTAAGGATAAAAGCATGCACACGTTTAAACAATACACTAGTAATCTTTATAAAATGTCTGTCACTACTAGCTAAATTGAGTTACCACTTTATACATTTTGGGATTCCTCCTGCAAACGTAATTTGCCGGATGTGCTAGTGGAGGAGTCTAATTTCATTAAAGTGCATTTGTTTCCTGGACCAGGAAGTCAAGCAAAACTAATTGACAATCTCCCATACTTTTTTTGTGAAATGGTTTTGGCAAGAAATGAACCTGTGACCTGGTCCCTATCCCAGTGCCTAATCCACTGCACTAGGAGTGTGGAAGGCACCATCTGTGTTAAGATTTGAAGCTGTTCAAAGTTAGGTTAGTAGATTAGAAATGTAATTAGTTTAGAATGTTTGGTAAGGTTGGAAACAAAAGTCACAATTGGGATTTGAACGTGTAACGCCCTCCAACCTAAGCCTTTTTATACACTCATCTGTAAACTCTGCCCACTGAGCTTTCAACCAATCACATTAGTTCAGTCTAAGTCAGAGCTTCCCTCATCACAAGGTCGTGTTCCTCTGCTCAGATGTTGCGGACACATGCCAGATCTTACATGCCTGGATAGGGCTTTTTACGTATCAGCTAGCCACATGTTCTAGCAGTGTGGTGCCCGACTACACAGTCTGTGGCACGGAACCATTGGTTGATGCATGCAACGTCTGAGTAGGGGAACGCGACCCTTGATTGAGGCTGGGATTCAATCCAAGTTGTAGAGCAGCGCTGTAGCGCCTTGGATTGAATCCAGGCCTGAATTAGGGAAACTCCTGAGCAGAATTCAAGGGCTTTTTCTCAATGATTCCTATCTCGATTCCTTGTGTCCTTGCCGCCTCAAAACGAAGCTCATACAAGTTGTGGTAGGTCACAGTGATACCCACGTCTGACATCTTTATTCATTTCCTCAACAGAAAAAATGAAACACGACCCAGCTTTTAAGGACAGACCTATTTTATTGGAAGACCAGAGTAGAGTGGATGGTCTGCTTGGGACCACTGTAAATATGAAGATACTGTTGAACATTTTGGGAATGGTAATCATAGTTAACAAGCATTGTTGCTAGGCAGATCCAAATAAAGTCTGGAGGAATGTCCAGGTTATCAACATTCACAAGATTCAAAAAGCATCTTTGGTTTAGATTCTCCATAATAATAAAAAAATACAATTTAAATATTTACAGCAGTCGTGTGCAGTTTGAGGCCTCAGCAAATAGCAACCTTTGAAAACGTTAAACCCAAATGAACACCCAAAAACTTCAACTACCAAACAAGACAACTATTGTGCTTGTACATGGCAGAAACAACTGCTAAGGCATTATTCACAATAAAACATTTCAATTTAAAGTGCAAATGTTCTCAGTAGTTTGAGTGCATAGGAGAGGAAGGTTACAGTCATAATGACAAACAAATCAATGCATTTACAGTTGGGATGAATTAAATGTAGTTAGAATGGCAAATGAGCATGTGACACTATCCAAATTGTCTAAAGAAGTCTGTGTTGGACTGCATTTGCTAGAGTACCTGTATTAGACCTTAAATGATTTACAAACTGAAATATGAAAATATGCCAAGCTAATACATCCTGAAAATATTATAGTTCTGTTAATGCAAGTGCAGTTGTTTCTTTAAGAATTTCAATCATTTCATCAATGACCATCAGTGAAAAGGATGTCTTCCTCCATGAAAATAATCACAAACAGAGTGAAAACAGAGAAAAACAGTGCTTAGGAGAAAATAAGAAATATCCTGACAACAAGCATCACATATCCAGTGCCTTTTTTGTCAACCCAAAGTCCATCAACCCTGCAGCAACTGTTCAATTTTCCAGCTCTTTAAAATAATCCCAAAGTTAATTAAAACAACTCATCATTATTAAGTTAAAAAAAAAATCACAATCCTTTTGCCAATATTTACAATGTCACAGAAAATACTAGAAAGCCTGCTTTGGAATTTGTACAAATAAATAAAGTGGTCTTTTGAAATCAAAAGGCAGCCAGGTTTTAGTTTGCTGCATAATAATATTTCCATACTGAATAGGCACATAACTGCTTCTTCAAGCTGCATATATGAAGTCAAGACAAGTCTCACTCTGCATCTATAATACTAGTGCTGTCAGCGTCATCAATGGTTCTCCTGTAGCGCACGGTGGAGTTGAATCTGGCCCTGCTCTTCTTATAGACGACGAAGCCGATGGCCCCCAGGAGGGCAGTGAGGACGACCAGGAAGAAGACCAGAGCCACCGGGGCGTTCCCTGACCCTGGAGACAACACAGCCAGTCAGAAACACATCTCCAGACGGGCCAAGAAAGTCCCTGTTTCAAGCACAATGTTTCCTAATATGTAATAACCATGGCGACGCCAGGGAAATCTATGAGCTGTATACAATCACCTCTTGTTACATGCAATAGCTTGGAGCTGTTACCAACGCATGCTGCTATCCACATAGTAAAAAAAAAATATGTATGAGTTTGGACTGGTGAACCACTGAACTATGGTACTCACGTGCGGGTACTTTGCAGACGATGCGGCTGTGGCTGTCCTTGCAGCTGACTGTGCTCCAGATGCCTCCATCTGCAGACACCATGACAGCACAGGGGTTCTGCTGGGTCCCTGTCTTCACCCCACTAGCAGAGCCATTGGTCTCCCAGTTAGAGAAGGCCAGAGAGGAACCGTCCACCCAGCCCACTGGCTGACCTGGAAGACAAGAGGAATGACTGATTCTATGCTGTTGAGTTAGAATAAATTACTTTATTTGAATACAATGTATTGGCATGTAGGATTTGTATGTATTTTAAAGTGCCTGACTTTCCAAATGAAGTGCACGGAACTTCCTAAGATGGAACATACTGTCCAATATAAATATCATGTCTAATAACATCCTTATACAGTAATAGGTAACAAGCCTATCATATTGTACTGGTCAGGTCAGTTTACCTTGTGTGTCCAAGTCCATGCCGAGCCACACCCTACTGGTGATGAGAGGGTTGGCTGCCATGTAGCCAGAAACAAAGTCATTCTCCTCTTTGGTCGTTATGGTCAGCAGCTGTGCATCTGTCAATCAAAGGCAAAAAGGAGGCACATGTACTGTAAGTAAGAAACCACCTGATCTGATCATGGTGTACTAATTAAGCAATAAGGCCTGAGGAGGTGTGGTATATGGCCAATATACCACAGCTAAGGGCTGTTCTTATGCACGACGCAACGAGGAGTACCTGGATACAGCCCTTAGCCGCGGTATATTGACAATTTACCACAAACCCCCGAGGTACCTTATTGCTATTATAAACTGGTTAGCAACGTAGTTCGAATAATAATTTGGGGGTTGTTTATATTTGTCCTGTTACACACAAATCTGTAATGGAAATGTGTTTTTCTGCATATCCCAACTCCCCCTGAGACATGCAGGGAGTGGGGTCATGGCCAGGGTCGCCATTGTACAGCGCCAGTGGAGCAATTAGGGTTAAGTACCTTGGCTTTCAGCCAATTAGCATCCAGGAGCCAAACTACCCGGTTTATAAGAGTAAATATTCAATAACTTTATTTAATCAGGTTGGTTATAGGGAAACCTTTCTCTTACCATAACAACCTAACCCAAGATGTTACCATAACAACCTAACCCAAGATGCTGCGATAATACAATGTTCAATACAACTTCTATAATACAGAAATATATATGTGTCAAATAGGAGAGATAGTGGGCGACTTACCAAGCCTTTCACAGATGCTCTTAGCATCCTCCATGCTGTACACAGAGTAGTTATAAAAGGTCATGTCAAAGGCATAGCAGTGGTCCTGGTGCTCGACCCACTTAGACGAGCCACTGTTCTGCGGGCAGTTGTTGTCTACCTGGGGAGCTGCGAGGTTCGCTCCTGATTCAGACAAACAAACAGATGACATCAGAGGGATTTATTTTATGGGATCTTAAAAGATTGGTGCGTATCCTATGCAAAAAAGTCTGCTCAGATCTCTCATTGACATCAATGTCTTCTTTACACAATAATTCAAGTTGCGTGTATAATAAATAAATACTAATAAGTAAAGGTACTAAGACTGTAGGACTGGGTCTTACTCTGAGTGGTGATGGTGGTGATGTAATACTAATAGGCTAGGTACTAGGACTGGGTCTTACTCTGAGTGGGGGTGGTGATGATGTAATACTAATAGGCTAGGTACTAGGACTGGGTCTTACTCTGAGTGGGGGTGGTGGTGATGTAATACTAATAGGCTAGGTACTAGGACTGGGTCTTACTCTGAGTAGGGTGGTGATGATGTAATACTAATAGGCTAGGTACTAGGACTGGGTCTTACTCTGAGTGGTGATGGTGGTGATGTAATACTAATAGGCTAGGTACTAGGACTGGGTCTTACTCTGAGTGGTGATGGTGGTGATGTAATACTAATAGGCTAGGTACTAGGACTGGGTCTTACTCTGAGTGGGGGTGGTGGTGATGTAATACTAATAGGCTAGGTACTAGGACTGGGTCTTACTCTGAGTGGGGGTGGTGATGATGTAATACTAATAGGCTAGGTACTAGGACTGGGTCTTACTCTGAGTAGGGTGGTGGTGATGTAATACTAATAGGCTAGGTACTAGGACTGGGTCTTCCTCTGAGTGGGGGTGGTGATGATGTAATACTAATAGGCTAGGTACTAGGACTGGGTCTTACTCTGAGTGGGGGTGGTGATGATGTAATACTAATAGGCTAGGTACTAGGACTGGGTCTTACTCTGAGTAGGGTGGTGATGATGTAATACTAATAGGCTAGGTACTAGGACTGGGTCTTACTCTGAGTGGTGATGGTGGTGATGTAATACTAATAGGCTAGGTACTAGGACTGGGTCTTACTCTGAGTGGTGATGGTGGTGATGTAATACTAATAGGCTAGGTACTAGGACTGGGTCTTACTCTGAGTGGTGATGGTGGTGATGTAATACTAATAGGCTAGGTACTAGGACTGGGTCTTACTCTGAGTGGGGGTGGTGATGGTGATGATGTAATACTAATAGGCTAGGTACTAGGACTGGGTCTTACTCTGAGTGGGGGTGGTGGTGATGTAATACTAATAGGCTAGGTACTAGGACTGGGTCTTACTCTGAGTGGTGATGGTGGTGATGTAATACTAATAGGCTAGGTACTAGGACTGGGTCTTACTCTGAGTGGGGGTGGTGATGGTGATGATGTAATACTAATAGGCTAGGTACTAGGACTGGGTCTTACTCTGAGTGGGGGTGGTGGTGATGTAATACTAATAGGCTAGGTACTAGGACTGGGTCTTACTCTGAGTGGGGGTGGTGATGGTGGTGTTGTAGCAGATGGCTCCGTCCATCTTGGCATGGCAGTCCTTGCTCATCCAGGTGCCATGGGGAGTGATGTACACACAGACAGCCTGAGGGTCTGAGCTGGACCTGCCCACAGTGTCAGAGAGTCCCACCGGACTGTAGTTATACTTAGTCCCATCGGACCACTCATAGGACTGAGAGCCACTAGCCTGCGCAGAGAGGGGAGGGAGATGTAATGTTATTCAACAAACTTCACACTGGAGGTGCTTAGCAAATTTAGCATTGAATGTTTACCTGCCATTTAGTGCTTTGAGCTAAATTTCTCAAAAAGATTAAGTTATTCTCATTAGAAATGGCCGCCGTGTTAGTGGCATTGTGGCCAAGCTCCCTTACATCCTGACTGGACAGACCGATCCACAGCGGGAAGCCATCTCGCTTGGCGATGAGCTCCATGTGAGCATTGTGCCCGGTGTCATGCACGCTGGCCAGGTGTCCGTTGCCGCGGCCACACTCCTCCAGGGCCTGGAACCAGCTCAACTTCCTGGTTATCAGGTGGTAGCTCAGGTTGCCATAGCGCTCAAAGTCCCTGGCCGACTGATTGTATTCGACCTTAGAGTCTTGGGGACAAAGAAAACATTTGTGTTAATAGAAACAATCAAATTAAAAATGTATTATTTAGTTGTAAAAAAATATATATTTTTCCTTGTGAATAGGTGAAATGTATGTTTGTCTGAATGGGGTCTACCAACCATTATCCAGTTTGCAGGCCACAATGCTTCTCTGCTTGAAGGGACTGAAGTGGCGTTTGTTGGTGAATATCTCCCAGACTCCCTCAGTGTTGAGACCAGCCAAGAACTCATCGCTGGCTGAGATGCTTGGTCTTCCATCTCCCCAGTTAGAGTACTGGACGTTGGTGCCATCATACCACTTCATCTGGTTATCTACCAAATACAGGAACAACAACTTGACATTACAAATGTACTACACGTTTACACATTTCATCACACAATAATACAGCAATGATCAGTGAGTAAGCTTAAGACTTGATGATCCAGAGAACATTTTACAATGTCCAATTCAGTGTCTCCTCATAATATAGGGCAATAAATGATAATATGAAAGTCCAAACAGCGGCTCAAACATAAGGACACACTAACTGTCCATGCTGAATGTTGGGAAGATGAATATGGGGAACCCAGTTCAGTCCACTCACCGTTGTCATCGTTGAACACCCCTAGCCAGACAAACTGCACCAGGTCTTTGAAGGGAAGGAGCTGCTCCTTCACAAACTCATTCTCCACTAAGTCCCTGATGGTCAGGATGTCTGCATCAGCAGCTGAGAAGAACATAAACCGGTAACACTTCATAAAGACTTTATTACTCATACATAAGCAGTGAGTACATTTAATTAATAAACACCTTCAGTCAGACCACATATGAAGTCTATTTGACCAGGCATCAGTGTCAATTTTAAAACATCTCTAAAAGTCTAATTGAGACTTATTGCGACCAAATGAAGTTGCAGCTATGTAAAAACATCACTCTTCAAACAATCCAAGGCACTCTCTCTTGTGGAAAAGTTAAAAAGGCTTTACACTGAATATACAAAACATTAAGAATGCCTGCTCTTTCCAGGACATAGACTGACCAGGTGAATCCCTTATTGATGTCACTTGTTAAATCCACTTCAATCAGAGTAGATGAAGGGGAGGAGACCGGTTAAATAATAATTGAGACATGGATTGTGTATGTGTAGCATTGAGGGTGAATGGGCAAGACAAAATATTGCCTTTGAACCGGGTGCCAGGCCAGGTGCACCGGTTTGTGTCAAGAACTGCAACGCTGCTGGGTTTTTCACACAACAGTTTTCTGTATGTATCAAGAATGGTCCACCACCCAAAGGACATCCAGCCAACTTGACACAACTGTTGGAAGCATTCTAGTCAACATGGGCCAGCATCCCTGTGGAACGCTTTCAACACCTTGTATAGTCCATGCCCTGACGAATTGAAGCTGTTCTGAGGGCAAAAGGGGGTGCAACTCAATATTAGGAATATGTTCTTAATGACTGTACACTCAGCTTATTTTAGCAGCTATTGCATAGCAAAAAAAATACAATTTAATCCCATAGAATATGTTAAACCTCTAGTGTCCGAACTACCTTATTTTTTGCAAGACACCACCCACACAAATGAACAAATTAGCTGAGTTAAACAACATTGGCTCCTCTTTTCTTGTGACTATGGACGTGGAACCCTTTTAGAGTAATATAGTACACAGTGAGGGTCTCAAGGCTCTAAAACACTATCTTCAACTCAGGCCAGAGGGAAGCGCACCCCCAACATACTTTCTCTAACAGAGTGGACACTAAACAATACAATTTTTCTTTTTCAGGACCAACTCTACAGACAAGTCAAATGGACAGCAATGGCCGCCTGTTTTGCACCAAACTACGCAAATGTGTTTTTAGGACTATGGTAGGAGAGACATTTTTTTTGTCCTCTTAATACATTTTTTTATAAAATCATGTGGTACGGAAGATATATAGATGACATCATTTTGGTGTTTCGATCATCTGAAAATGAACAGCTACAGTTCCACACAGAGGCGTCATGCCCATAGGGGGGCACGTGCCCCCTCAAATTTGTCCTGTTTAAAAAATATATAGATTTTTTTTTTTCTTCTTCTGGTTGTTGTGGTTGTTGTTTCACTGTAATACTCCTAGCCACCTAGCAATTTTATGAACTTGGCTTTAACTATCCGAGATAGGTACCCAATCTCCACACCTCATAACTAGGTACCAAGAAGCCATTTCAGGCTATCAAGTTAGAGTAGCTAGCTTGTCTAACTATCTTAGCTGGCATGCCTGCTGGCAAGGTTGGTAGACTTTAGAAAAGCAAGCAATTACTAAATAAGACTCACATTCCTGTCAATCTTTTACACAGATTTGAGCATAGATGCAGAGAAGCATATTTAGTTTCATTAAAAAAATTACCACCAGTCAGGAGGATACAGACAGCTCAAGAGGTATGCTTAGATATGCAGATAATTACAATATTTCTTCCATAGAATTAAGCATAATGTTTATGGCTCTAGATTGCAGGAAAAGGCTGTTTCAGGTGTTCGAAAAATGCAAAATTCTCCAGCCATCCTCAGATCTTGGAGGTGCATGACACCCCTGGTCCCACAAATATATGAACTCTATTAAAGAGAATCTCAAACTCGCTAAAGAATATAGAACCCCGAAAATCACGAAAACCCAAGACGGTCAACTCCACACATTTTTAGAAAAGTTATGGACTGTAATACCATTCTAAGGGCAGACAGTTTTCACTCTACTGGTCTCATTGAAAATATTTATATGGGTCAATTACAGTGGCTACGGTGCATTTGTGACAAGGAGGAGGATTTCCAAAATAAAGTTGCTGGTTTAAACAACAGATACAGGTCAAGTGTTCTCAATCAATCCATAATAAAGGCTAAATCCTTGGAAAATAAAAAATATGCTCAGACAATACCAAAGGCCCCAAAAGTCAAAACAAATGTATTTTGTTACCCAGTACAGCAGAGTCATCTCAAATAAAGAATATCAAACCGAATTGGAGTATCATAGAAAGTGACCCTGCATTAGGTGAAGTTTTTACCGAGCCTCCATGCTTTTCTTATAGACGCCTGCCGACCCTACGGGACAAGCTGGTGCACAGTCACCTAATCCCCCCCCCAGCCAAAGCCAACTGGCTTTCCAAACCCACTGGAACCTTTCTGTGCGGACACTGCAACCACTGCCCCAACATTTCAAAAAAACAAGACGTTCAATGACTCACAAGAAAATAACTTACCAAATCCAATCTTTTGCGAATTACAACACTGTGTTTGTTGTTTATAGGTTGGAGTGCACATGTGGTTGTTTTTATATTGGTCGCACAAAAAGGATGCTAAAAGAACGAGACTGGCAGAACATAAATATGCCATCAAAACAGTGAGTGACAATTATCCCATGGCTGTGCATTACCAACAAGCCGGCCATGGTAGCCCGGACATAGAGGTGGCATCCATCAACAAGAGGGGGGATTACAGGCTGAAGTGTCTTCTACAAAGGGAAACTTCCTGGATACACACACTCAAAGCTACTGTCTTTCCGGGTTGAATTATTAAATAGATTTAGCCCCTTTTTTGTTATTATACTTCTGTAATTATATTTGTAATAATAATAATAATAATAATAATAATCTTGAGTTGTTTAGTTGTGTGAAACATTGTATTGGCCTATAGTTATTATTGATTGATTTATTTGTATTTGATGTATTTCCTCTTTATCTATTGGTTAATATTGTCCACGCCCCTTTCATTTCTGCTCACTACTGTGCACCTGTGAACCCTGAAGAAGGCCGGTGAGCAATATGCGTTGGTGAGTTAGGATTTTTTGCTATGCAATAGCTGCTAAAATAAAATATGTTTTACTTTTCCACAAGAGAGTGCATTGGATTTTTTAAAGTATGATGTTTTTACATAGCTGCAACTTTATTTGGTCGCTAAAAGTTATACCCCGTTCTCCAATGAGCATCTCTCTTTGTCTTCATATTTGATGCCAAAGCAGCGCTCCCTTTTTTCACATTTCTAATTGAGACTATAAGAGATGTTTCTAATATGTATCTTGTTTATGGAGGTCTTCACAATACAAATGGTTCCTGACTGATGTTTGTGCCAGACGGTGTCCTTGCTCCTTACCCAGTTTCTTGCATGTCTGATGTATCTGGCCCTTGTCAAACTCATCCCATCTGGACGATACCAGTTGGAAGGTGTAGCAGTTGTTCTTGAAGGGGATCCAGTTTGGCCCGCTGCTCTTGTGAGGACATTTCACAGCGATGTCCTCAGGGGTGGTAATAGTCTCTTCTGGAAACATTGAAAACATTCATTTAAAAAAGAAAATTCTGCCAAAATACACAGTTGCTGTCTGAGGAGAGTGCTTGGTTGATTTTCATCCTGTATTGTTTTCTTATGCCACTTAAAAGAAAACTGTATCCAAAGTGCATACACTTTTGGTATGTGATCCTTGCGAGAATTGAACCCATGACCATTACATTACAAGACCCCAGCTCTTACCAACTGAGCCACTGTATTGTTGTCTTACCGTGTGGAACATGGCAGATAGCCCCTGCCAACTGTTCCTCACACTCTGTAGCCTTCCAGAAGCCTTCCGTGTCCAGGAAGACACAGCGTCCAACGGTGGGCTCTGAGGACCAGCGACTAAACACTGTGTGACTGTGGTCTGTCCAGCGGTAGTGGACACCATCCTGACAATACAAAATGCTGAGTGAGTTCCTTATTTATTTAACCTGTATTTAACCAAGCAAGTCAATTAAGAACAAACATAACTCTACTGTAGCATCTGTGAAATCGTCATTATGAATCAGCCACTATCCTTCAGTGTTTGCAGATCTGAAGGAACAGGATAGGTGGGACCTATTCTACATGGCCATGGCTCCACCTAGCCTTCCAATGGGCTATGGGTTGTTTGCTTTGCCATATTGCCTTAATCCCATCACTTTCTTTTAGATCTGCGAACACCAACGGGTTTGGGTGAAGAGCTATGGCCACTTACGTCTTCGCTGAAGAGCCCGATCCACATGGGGCTGCCTGCGCGGGTGACGTGCACGGTGAGGACCGACTGCTGTAGGGTGTCGGCTACGCTGGCCAGGTCCATGTTCTGGTTCCTGCACTCTTCCAGAGCCTCGAACCACGTCATGTTCTTCTGAACCAGCTGAAAGGTGTGGTTGTTGGCTTGGAACTGCTCCAACTGGAACAGGGGCTCCTCTGGCTTATCTGAGAACATGAGAGGGATTTAAAGGGGTCAGACGAGGGTTCAAACCCTATTTGATATGCTCAATTTCTACTCCTCAAAACAGTAGCAATATCAAGTAACAAGTATCAATAATATCAGTCTACTTCATACACTTAATATCCGTATATAAAAAAAATACACTTAATATCAAGTCTTTCTATCAGAAGCCTTCTGACAGTAGAGTCCACACATGATCCATTCTTTTGTGAACACTGACAGATAAGCACAGATAATGAGTTGTGTTTGGTGCCCTCTGCTGCCAGGTGGCGGTGGTGTACCTGCGTAGTGCTGGCAGATGGCCACATACTGCTGGTCAGAGCAGGAGGTGTAGTCCCAGGAGCCCATCATAGCAGAGCTGGGGTCGTTGAACATGAAGACACACAGCTCTATGCTCTCTGGGTCATGGAGCTGCAGACAGACACAACAACAACAACAACAGGGACACAGAGAGTTAGTTATAGGTTATGATGACCTTGAACTTTGAAACAGATGTGGAACGTCGTTAGAGACTGGTATTTAGTATAGTCTATCATAGTAATGTTTATGCAGTCCCATCATTTGTTTAAAAAGACTACCTGCACACACCAGTGGTTAAGATTATGCCTCAAGTAGATATCTTTCTGCGTATAATTTTTTACATTTGGTAGGCTATTTGTTAGTCAACTTGTCTATAATTTGCAGCTTCTCTTCTGTCATTACTTGATGATTGTTTAGAATACTAAATAAAGCCTTTCCCAGCAGAATAATGTCATAAATCGATAGAATGATCAATGCATCATCAACAGTCTAGTTGACATCAGTAAAGTTTTCTCTTTGATTTTTGCTCAGTTTGACCCGTTTTCAGGAAATGAAAAGCTGTGAAAACGATCCAACATGTTTCTGATAGTATTTTAGTTAATCTTGGATGCATATTTTATGTGGTTGAAAATGAAATACTGTCAGCTTTTATGTCGCTGAAAGAAATTGCACGTTTAGGCTACACAACAGGTTTCTCATATTTCTCCACTCCTGTTCCCAAGACAAAATTAACATTTTGTCTATCATTTTACTGTGAGGAACACTTAATTCTGAAGGAGTTAATATTATAATAGGCTACATGAGAGGCCTACCATCATTTTCCAGACTTCAGTTATTATTCCAACTATTGGGCAACTTAAATTCCGGCATCCATACAATGCCATTTGATAAATGCAAAGAGACCACTTACAAAACAGCAAAAAGTGTTATGAATGGCATTCTGTGATTGTCATTCATTAGGCCTACAACAGTCTTCTAATCTGAATTGATGCGTACACTGCTGTCCACGCGTTTCTCGGTCTCGGCCTCATCTCTGCCATGGCAAAATGTCAGTGTTATCATCGAACCACACCGCATTTTGAAGCGTATTCCACAAGTTTTCAAGTCTATTCGCAAATTTTACAGCAAAAATAACAAATCTGGCAAACCAGGCCTGGTATTCATAGCTGACTTTGAAAAGGCCTTTGATAAAGTACGACTTGAGTTTATATATAAATGTCTGGAATATTTCAATTTTGGAGAATCTCTCATAAAATGGGTTAAAGTTTTGTATGGTAACCCTATGTGTAAAATAGTAAATAATGGCTACTTCTCCGAAAATTTTAAACTGTCAAGAAGAGTAAAACAAAGTTGTCCACTATCAGCATATCTATTTATTATTGCAATCGAAATGTTAGCTGTTAAAATCAGATCCAACAATAATATTAAGGGGTTAGAAATCCAGGGCTTAAAAACAAAGGTGTCATTGTACACTGATGATTCATGTTTTCTTTTAAATCTACAATTTGGATCCCTCCACAGCCTCATAGAGGATCTAGATAATTATTCTAACCTCTCTGGATTAAAACCAAATTATGATAAGTATACTATATTACGTATTGGATCACTAAAAAATACAACTTTTACATTCATGTGGACATACTCGGTATACATATCCCGAAAGAAAGAAATGATAACACTCCAATACATTTTAATAGAATGTTAGCAAAAATAGATAAGATATTGCTACCATGGAAAGGTGAATACCTGTCTATTTGTGGAAAAATCACCCTGATTAACTCTTTAGTATTATCCCAGTTTACCTATTTGCCTACGCCTAGCGAACAGTTTTTTAAATTATATGAGAAAAAAATATACCATTTTATTTGGAACGGCAAGCCAGACAAAATTAAACGGGCCTATTTATATAATGAATATGAATTCGGAGGACAGAAATGATTAAATATTAAAGCATTAGACCTATCACTAAAAGCTTCAGTCATACAAAAGTTATACTTAAATCCGAACTGGTTCTCTAGCAAATTAGTAAGATTGTCTCACCCCATGTTCAAGAATGGCCTTTTTCCCTTTATTCAGATTACAACCTCTCACTTTCAGTTATTTGAAAAGGAAATTATCTCCCAAATATCAATATTTCTAAAACAAGCCATAGAAAGTTGGTTGCAATTTCAATTTAATCCTCCAGAAACGACAGAACAAATAATGCAACAAATATTGTGGCTAAACTCAAATATACTAATTGATAAAAAAAACATACTTTTTTGAAAAAATGTATAAAAAAGGTATAATCGTATTTTTTATTTTTTGTCATTTTAGCAGACGCTCTTATCCAGAGCGACTTACAGTTAGTGAGTGCATACATTTTCATACTGCCCCCCCCGTGTTAAACGAACCCACAACCCTGGCGTTGCAAGCGCCATGCTCTACCATGATATCATAGATAGGACTGGTGGAGTTATGTCGCACATGCAGCTAACAAAAACATATGGAAATGTCTGCTCTACCCAAAATTACAACCAAATAATTGCAGCATTACCGCAAAAAATGGAAGAGGAAAGTGGAAGGGGGAAAAAGTAAGGAACTTGTCTGTTAAAGAACATAATTGGTTAAAGAAAATTGTGATAAATAAAAAAGTATACCAGTTTCATTTAAGGATCAAAGGATTGACAGCCGTCCCATATAGATTGCAAAATAGTTGGGAAGAGGTTTTTGACGTACCGATTCCATAGCATAGTGTTTATGAACTGATACGCAAAACGACGCCGGATTCAAAACATATCATTTTTCAATTTAAATTATTATACAAAATTCTTGCTTCCAATAGAATGTTATTTATATGGGGGATACATTCTCTCAACCAGCTTCATAAGGTAGTCACCTGGAATGCATTTCAATTAACAGCTGTGCCTTTTTAAAAGTTAATTTGTGGAATTTCTTTCCTTCTTAATGCGTTTGAGCCAATCAGTTGTGTTGTGACAAGGTAGGGGGGGTATACAGAAGATAGCCCTATTTGGTAAAAGACCAAGTCCATATTATGGCAAGAAGAGCTCAAATAAGCTAAGAGAAACAACAGTCCATCATTACTTTAAGACATGAAGGTCAGTCAATAAAGAACATTTCAAGAACTTTGAAAGTTTCTTCAAGTGCAGTCGCAAAAACCATCAAGCGCTATGATGAAACTGGCTCTCATGAGGACCGCCACAGGAAAGACCCAGCGTTACCTCTGCTGCAGAGGATAAGTTAATTAGAGTTACCAGCCTCAGAAATTGCAGCCCAAAAAAATAATTCACAGAGTTCAAGTAACAGACACATCTCAACATCAACTGTTCAGAGGAGACTGCGTGAATCAGGCCTTCATGGTCGAATTGCTGCAAAGAAACCACTACTAAAGGACACCAATATGAAAAAGAGACTTGCTTGGTCCAAGAAACACGAGCAATGGACATTAGACCGATGGAAATCTGTCCTTTGGTCTGATGAGTCCAAATTTGAGATTTTTGGTTCCAACCGCAGTGTCTTTGTGAGACGCAGAGTAGGTGAACGGATGATCTCCGCATGTGTGGTTCCCACCATGGAGGTGTGATGGTGTGGGGGTGCTTTGCTGGTGACACTGTATGTGATTTATTTCAAATTCAAGGCACACTTAACCAGCATGGCTACCACAGCATTCTGCAGCGATACGCCATCCCATCTGGTTTGCGCTTAGTGGGACTATCATTTGTTTTTCAACAGGACAATGACCCAACACACCTCCAGGCTGTGTAAGGGCTATTTGACCAAGAAGGAGAGTGATGGAGTGCTGCATCAGATGACCTGGCCTCCACAATCCCCCGACCTCAACCCAATTGAGATGGTTTCGGATGAGTTGGACCGCAGAGTGAAGGAAAAGCAGCCAACAAGTGCTCAGCATATGTGGGAACTCCTTAAAGAATGTTAGAAAAGCATTCCAGATGAAACTGGTTGAGAGAATGCCAAGAGTGTGCAAAGCTTTCATCAAGGCAAAGGGTGGCTACTTTGAAGAATCTAATCATATTATTATTCTAAAATGTAGAAAATAGTAAAAAAATTAAGAAAAACCCTTGAATGAGTAGGTGTGTCCAAACTTTTGACTGGTACTGTATATATTTACAAAAAATATATTTGGGGGATTGGAAATGATGCAGACGATTACATTGATGGAAGTTACAATCTATTTGAAATATTAAAGCTGATCTACCCCCTAAAAACAAATAAAGTGCCTACAGTTCTTAAAATCTGTTTTAATTATTGTGATAGGCTCATGTTTTACCGGTATGGGGTACCCCACTATTCCGGCTTACTTACACCCCTGATTCTGACCAACTGCCTATGAGGGGAGTGTAACTGGTATTTTTACAGTAAAACTATTCTATGATTTCAGTTGAATGTGAAAAGAGGTATGTTTACTGTACATGCTACCTGCGGTTTGATGGAATTGTATGTTTTAACTCAACTCTACTCATAGCTCATTGATCCCTGTTGCCACACTGAATACAATTGAGAAGTGAAGTGAGTGGGAACTCACATTGACGAGCATGGGCCTGAGTAGGCCGTGAAGCAGGGGGTTAAAGTTGAGGTAGGAGACCGGGGAGTCATCCACCCACTCTGGGTCCCGCTGTTTGAGCTTCAGGCCAATCCATGTCTTCTGTGGCTGCTCCGGCAACAGGGAGGTCACAAAGTCTGAACACAACAAACAGATAGGCGCAACTAGTCAACAACCGCTGGTTAAGACTGACATTGAAGGGACATCAATCATTGGTCATCTCATGTCTAGGAGAATGGAAGGTTGTCTATTGACAAGCATGATGAATAAAAAGACATAGGTAAAAGAGATCCACTAGAAGGTTTACTACTCACCCTGTTCAACTTGGTCTGTGATAGTGAGTAGAGTTCCTTTCATCGACTGACACTGCTCGTTGGCGTGTTGAAAAGTAACGTACAGAGGCCTGATCACCACGTAGCACTGGAAAAGGCAACGACAACATTCAATAACAATTATTATAAACTGGGTGGTTTGAGCCCTGAATGCTGGTTGGCTGACAGCCGTGGTATATCAGACCGTAAACAACGGGTATGACGAAACAATTACTTTAACTGCTCTAATTACGTTGGTAACCAGTTTATAATAGCAATAAGGCACCTCGGGGGTTTGTGGTATATGGCCAATATACCACGGCTAAGGGCTGTATCCAGGCACTCTGCGTTGCGTTGTGCGTAAGAACAGCCCTTAGTCGTGGTGTACTGGCCATATACCACACCCCCTCGGGCCTTATTGCTTAAATAAATCACTACACAGAATGTACCTGTATGTAGACTAAATCAGAGGATGGGCTCATTGTTATGGCTGGAATGGAACGAATTAAACAGTATCACAACTGGTTTCCATATGTTTTATACCGTTCCATTCCAGCCGTTCCTATATGACCGTCCAGTGACACCAGGCTCCAGTGTGTGTGTGTGTGTGTGTGTGTGTACGACAGACTGACCTTATCCCTGAAGCGTAAATAGCCGCTCTCACAGGGCAGACCATTGGGGTGAGGCTCTCCAGGGTGGCTCTCTATAGCCGTGGTGTTGTGTCTCTCACACACGAAT
The DNA here is from genome assembly GCF_964263955.1 of Coregonus lavaretus. Lineage (NCBI taxonomy): Eukaryota > Metazoa > Chordata > Actinopteri > Salmoniformes > Salmonidae > Coregonus > Coregonus lavaretus. The sequence goes on from NC_140025.1 coordinate 5,227,315, forward strand.
GGCAGCTGCAGCTCACAGCTGTACTCGTACTCTGGAGGGGCAGGAGTGCGTGTGAGTGAGTGTGTGTGACCGGTCACATTTGAACCATAAAAAGGTAACAACCCACTGGGCACACATTGGTTGAATCAACATTGTTTCAATGTAATTTGTCAACATATTGGATTTTAAAATAGTAATCAACCAGTACTATTTTCATCTAATTTCAACCAGCATTGTAAGCATTGAAATGAGGGTAAAACTTCAACTTACACTGAACAAAAATATAAACGCAAAATATAAATGCAACAGTGGTTGTCCCATGTTTCATGAGCAGAAATAAAATATTGGGGACAATAAAACACACTCTAAAATGTGCAGTTTTATCACACAACACAATGCCACAGATGTCTCAAGTTAAGGGGGTGTGCAATAGGCATGCTGACTGCAGGAATGTCCACTAGAGCTGTTGCCAGAGAATTGAAGTTTAATTTCTCTACCATAAGCCGCCTCCAACGTCGTTTTATAGAATTTAGCAGTACGTCCAACAGGCCTCATAACCGCAGACCATGTGTATGGCGTTGTGTGGGCGAGCGGTGTCAGTGTTTGCTGATGTCAGTGTTGTGAACAGAGTGCCCCATGGTGGCGTTGGGGTTATGGTATGGGCAGGAATAAGCTACGGACAACGAACACAATTGCATTTTATCGATAGCAATTTGAATGCACAGAGATACCGTGACAAGATCATGAGGCTCATGATAATGCACTGCCCCATGTCGCAAGGATCTGGAAGCTTATAATGTCCCAGTTCCTCCATGGCCTGCATACTCACCAGACATGTCACCCATTGAGCATGTTTGGGATGCTCTGGGTCGACGTGTACAACAGCGTGTTCCAGTTCCCGATAATATCCAGCAACTTCGCACAGCCATTGAAGAGGAGTGGGAAACATTCCACAGGCCACATACAACAGCCTGATCAACTCTATGCGAAGGAGATGTGTCGCGCTGCATGAGGCAAATGGTGGTCACACCAGATACTGACTTTTTTTTAAAGGTATCTGTGACCAACAGATGCATACTTGTATTCCCAGACATGTGAAATCCATAGATTAGGGCCTAATGAATTTATTTCAATTGACTGATTTCAATATGAACTGTAACTCAGTCAAATCTTTAAAATTGTTGTATGTTGTGTTTGTATTTTTGTTCAGTATAAATACATTTACTTAACCTGACTAAAAGGTTGTTACATCAATCTAATTGACATAATCATCAGAAGTAAATTGACGTATACATTGAAATTCCTATATTCAATATACAGTATATTGGGTGGTTGAAATTGTTGAATTTTAGATTTGATTAGACATAATTTATTTGACCTTCTTTCAATGTTTATAGTAAAATGGTATGTTTGAATCAACACCATTGTTTCAATATCAACCTAAATAAAGAGGTATATTGAAATAAAATGTGAAGCCATAGTCCACCAATTTCTGCCTGGACAGTGACTCCTACTGGTATATGAGGGGTAATGCACTTCAGTGAGAACGAGTCTACAATCCAGATGCCTACCTCTATGTACCCTGCTTAGCTTTGGAAACACAGCTCAGCTGGTAGAGCACGGCGCTTGTAACGCCAAGGTAGTGGGTTCGATCCCCGGGACCACCCATACACAAAAATGTATGCACACATGACTGTAAGTCGCTTTGGATAAAAGCGTCTGCTAAATGGCATATTATATTATTATATTATTACAACACATTTAGAAGTTTAGAAGCAGTTACCATTAGCTCTATAAATACGATGCCAAATTCATGATATTCATGACTTTTACCATTCGATATTTTCTTGTATATGAAGGATGGTTGGTTGATTGCAAATTAAATCTACAAGTTAATATGTTGGATTCACATCTCCATCTCAACCAAAAATCTAAGTTCAAGAATGGGACTAAATCAAATCAAACTTTATTTGAAGTTTGATTTAGTGCTATTCTTATGTTAGATTTTTGGTGAATAAAATAATCCAACATATCAATCATTAATTTGTAGACAAACTGGATATTGAATTGAGAACGCAACCAAATATCAACACTTGAAGTAGATCTTCTACTGGGATAGTATACAGGGCCTATTGTATATAATGAATGACATACAGTGAGCTCCAAAAGTATTGGGACACTGACAAATGTTTTGTTGTTTTGGCTCTGTACTCCAGCACTTTGGATTTGAAATGATACAATGACTATGAGGTTAAAGTCAGACTGTCAGCTTTAATTTGAGGGTATTTTCATCCATATCGGGTGAACCTTTTAGAAATTACAGCACGTTTTGTACATAGTCCCCCCCATTTTAGGGGCCCAAAAGTATTGAGACAAATTCACTTACAGTGGGGAGAACAAGTATTTGATATACTGCCGATTTTGCAGGTTTTCCTACTTACAAAGCATGTAGAGGTCTGTAATTTTGATCACAGGTACACTTCAACCGTGAGAGACGGAGTGTACCTGTGATCAAAAAATCCAGAAAATCACATTGTATGATTTTTAAGTAATTAATTTGCATTTTATTGCATGACATAAGTATTTGATACATCAGAAAAGCAGAACTTAATATTTGGTACAGAAACCTTTGTTTGCAATTACAGAGATCATACGTTTCCTGTATGTCTTGACCAGGTTTGCACACACTGCAGCAGGGATTTTGGCCCACTCCTCCATACAGACCTTCTCCAGATCCTTCAGGTTTCGGGGCTGTTGCTGGGCAATACGGACTTTCAGCTCCCTCCAAAGATTTTCTATTGGGTTCAGGTCTGGAGACTGGCTAGGCCACTCCAGGACCTTGAGATGCTTCTTACGGAGCCACTCCTTAGTTGCCCTGGCTGTGTGTTTGCTCCATGCTTCACGGTTGGGATGGTGTTCTTGGGGTTGTACTCATCCTTCTTCTTCCTCCAAACACGGCGAGTGGAGTTTTGACCAAAAAGCTCTATTTTTGTCTCATCAGACCACATGACCTTCTCCCATTCCTCCTCTGGATCATCCAGATCGTCATTGGCAAACTTCAGCCGGGCCTGGACATGCGCTGGCTTGAGCAGGGGGACCTTGCGTGCGCTGCAGGATTTTAATCCATGACGGCGTAGTTTGTTACTAATGGTTTTCTTTGAGACTGTGGTCCCAGCTCTCTTCAGGTCATTGACCAGGTCCTGCCGTGTAGTTCTGGGCTGATCCTTCACCTTCCTCATGATCATTGATGCCCCACGAGGTGAGATCTTGCATGGAGCCCCAGACCGAGGGTGATTGACCGTCATCTTGAACTTCTTCCATTTTCTAATAATTGCGCCAACAGTTGTTGCCTTCTCACCAAGCTGCATGCCTATTGTCCTGTAGCCCATCCCAGCCTTGTGCAGGTCTACAATTTTATCCCTGATGTCCTTACACAGCTCTCTGGTCTTGGCCATTGTGGAGAGGTTGGAGTCTGTTTGATTGAGTGTGTGGACAGGTGTCTTTTATACAGGTAACGAGTTCAAACAGGTGCAGTTAATACAGGTAATGAGTGGAGAACAGGAGGGCTTCTTAAAGAAAAACGAACATGTCTGTGAGAGCCGGAATTCTTACTGGTTGGTAAGTGATCAAATACTTATGTCATGCAATAAAATGCAAATTAATTACTTAAAAATCATACAATGTGATTTTCTGGATTTTTGTTTTAGATTCTGTCTCTCACAGTTGAAGTGTACCTATGATAAAAATTACAGACCTCTACATGCTTTGTAAGTAGGAAAACCTGCAAAATCGGCAGTGTATCAAATACTTGTTCTCCCCACTGTATGTGTATTAAAGTAGTAAAAAGTTAAGTATTTGGTCCCATATTCATAGCATGTAATGAATAGATCAAGCTTGTGACTCTACAAATTGGTTGAATGCATTTACTGTTTGTTTTGGATTTGTGTCAGATTATTTTGTGCCCAATAAAAATGAATGATAAATATTGTATTGTGTCATTTTGGAGTCACTTGTATTGTAAATAAGAATATAATATGTTTCTAAACACTTCTATATTAATGTGGTTGCTACCATGATTACGGATAATCCTAAATTAATCATGAATAATGATGAGTGAGAAAGTTAGACGCACAAGTATCATACCCCCCCCCCCCCCCAAATGCAAACCTCCCCTGTCATTGTAATGGTGAGAGGTTAGCATGTCTTAAAATTACATTGTCAGGTTAAGTCAATGTATTTAAGTGGAAGTTTTCCCCTAATTTCAATGTTTACAAAACTGTTTGAAATCAGATTAAAACAGTACTGGTTGATTACATTTTTTCAAATCTAATGTATTTTCCACCTTGATTCCACGTCACAATACGTTGACAAATTACGCTGAACAATGTTGATTCAACCAGTGTGTGACCAGTGGGAAGTGTCAAAGTAACCAACAGCCTACATTATAATCCTTTCTACATGATCTAAAGTAACCAACAGCCTACATTATAATCCTTTCTACATGATCTAAAGTAACCAACAGCCTACATTATAATCCTTTCTACATGATCTAAAGTAACCAACAGCCTACATTATAATCCTTTCTACATGATCTAAAGTAACCAACAGCCTACATTATAATCCTTTCTACATGATCTAAAGTAACTAACAGCCTACATTATAATCCTTTCTACATGATCTAAAGTAACCAACAGCCTACATTATAATCCTTTCTACATGATCTAAAGTAACCAACAGCCTACATTATAATCCTTTCTACATGATCTAAAGTAACCAACAGCCTACATTATAATCCTTTCTACATGATCTAAAGTAACCAACAGCCTACATTATAATCCTTTCTACATGATCTAAAGTAACCAACAGCCTACATTATAATCCTTTCTACATGATCTAAAGTAACCAACAGCCTACATTATAATCCTTTCTACATGATCTAAAGTAACCAACAGCCTATATTATAATCCTTTCTACATGATCTAAAGTAACCAACAGCCTACATTATAATCCTTTCTACATGATCTAAAGTAACCAACAGCCTACATTATAATCCTTTCTACATGATCTAAAGTAACCAACAGCCTACATTATAATCCTTTCTACATTATCTAAAGTAACCAACAGCCTACATTATAATCCTTTCTACATGATCTAAAGTAACCAACAGCCTACATTATAATCCTTTCTACATGATCTAAAGTAACCAACAGCCTACATTATAATCCTTTCTACATGATCTAAAGTAACCAACAGCCTACATTATAATCCTTTCTACATGATCTAAAGTAACCAACAGCCTACATTATAATCCTTTCTACATGATCTAAAGTAACCAACAGCCTACATTATAATCCTTTCTACATGATCTAAAGTAACCAACAGCCTACATTATAATCCTTTCTACATGATCTAAAGTAACCAACAGCCTACATTATAATCCTTTCTACATGATCTAAAGTAACCAACTTGATTACAACTACTCTTTGTACTGTAGTTATGTTTTCATTCACCTGGGAAGAAGTTCACGTCACTGATGGTTGTACACCTGCCCAGGAACTCAGCATGGTAGTATCGCATATGGGGGAACCTAGAAGACAGGAGTAAAAAGTAATTCACTCTTATTCTAACCAATACACACAATAACATTACAGTGACTTGCGAAAGTATTCACCCCCCTTGGCATTTTTCCTATTTTGTTGCCTTACAACCTGGAATTAAAATGGATTTTTTGGGGGGGTTGTATCATTTCATTTACACAACATGCCTACCACTTTGAAGATGCAAAATATTTTTTCTTGTGAAACAAACAAGAAATAAGACAAAAAAACTGAAAACTTGAGCGTGCATAACTATTCACCCCCACCAAAGTCAATACTTTGTAGAGCCACCTTTTGCAGCAATTACAGCTGCAAGTATCTTGGGGTATGTCTCTATAAACTTGGCAAATCTAGCCACTGGGATTTTTGCCCATTCTTCAAGGCAAAACTGCCCCAGCTCCTTCAAGTTGGATGGGTTCCGCTGGTGTACAGCAATCTTTAAGCCATACCACAGATTCTCAATTGGATTGAGGTCTGAGCTTTGACTAGGCCATTCCAAGACATTTAAATGTTTCCCCTTAAACCACTCAAGTCTTGCTTTAGCAGTATGCTTAGGGTCATTGTCCTGCTGGAAGGTGAACCTCCATCCCAGTCTCAAATCAAGACTGAAACAGGTTTCCCTCAAGTATTTCCCTGTATTTAGCGCCATCCATCATTCCTTCAATTCTGACCAGTTTCCCAGTCCCTGCCGATGAAAAACATCGGATGGTGTTCTCGGGGTAATGAGAGGTGATGGGTTTGCGCCAGACATCGCGTTTTCCTTGATGGCCAAAAAGCTCAATTTTAGTCTCATCTGACCAGAGTACCTTCTTCCATATGTTTGGGGAGTCTCCCACATGCCTTTTGGCAAACACCAAACGTGTTTGCTTATTTTTTTCTTTAAGCAATGGCTTTTTTCTGGCCACTCTTCCGTAAAGCCCAGTTCTGTGGAGTAAACGACTTAAAGTGGTCCTATGGACAGATACTCCAATCTCCGCTGTGGAGCTTTGTAGCTCCTTCAGGGTTATCTTTGGTCTCTTTGTTGCCTCTCTGATTAATGCCCTCCTTGCCTGGTCCGTGAGTTTTGGTGGGCGGCCCTCTCTTAGCAGGTTTGTTGTGGTGCCATATTCTTTCAATTTTTTTTATAATGGATTTAATGGTGCTCCGTGGGATGTTCAAAGTTGCGGAAATATGGACTTTATTTAACTAATTATGTGACTTCTGAAGGTAATTGGTTGCACCAGATCTTATTTAGGGGCTTCATAGCAAAGGGGGTGAATACATATGCACTCACCACATTTACGTTGTTTATTTTTTTGAATTTTTTTAAACAAGTAATTTCTTTTCATTTCACTTCACCAATGTGGACTATTTTGTGTATGTCCATTACATGAAATCCAAATAAAAATCCATTTAAATTACAGGTTGTAATGCAACAAAATAGGAAAAATGCCAAGGGGGATGAATACTTTTGCAAGGCACTGTACTTATATCTGACTGAATTTTGTTACATGTTTTCATGTTAAACTCAACACAAATTTGATCACAAGACATGTTTTGGAGCCAGTGTATAAGAATGTGTGTTGCTGTTAATGTGTGACCGTGTCAGGGGGTCGTTGTTGGTTGGTGAGGTGTGACTTGTCATGTGACTGCGTGACTGTGTCACTCACCTCATGGGGAAGTAGTGTCCAGCGTCTCTTACATCCGCCCACCAGCTCTGCTTCCCTGCTGGCATCTGCCCAATCAGGTCACAAATCAATGAATGAATAAATAAACAAGGACAGAACAAAGCCACTCCTTTCTGCTCTCTCACACACAGTGCTCTCTCTCGCTTTATCAATGTTGTCTTCATTTTATTAGGATAGTTCAGTGGCCACCTACTTTCTCTCCCTCCTTCTATCCATTACTGCTCTATATTAATTACAATCAAGCTTGATATACTAGCCTTAAAGCTGACATCTGCATAAGCGCAAACAGCGCCACTGTTCGCCCCCAGTACGTTATTGTTTTTGTTCTGTCGATGAAACGGAGGAGAGGAACATCCAGCATCGTGGTTTAAAATAAAAATCGCTCTACATACTCTGCTGTTCTATCGTGCGTGCAATGATGTCAGTGGGGGGAAAAAAACAGTGTTCATTGTTTGAAGTAACTTCTTTGTTGTTGTAATATTGCAAACAAACGTGGAAGTTACACTATTATGGATTCCAGCTTTAAACCGTTTCTTATACTAGCTGGGCTTATACCGTACAGTAAGTCTGGAAAAAAGTTATGGTGTATGGTTTGTTGACCACGGTACTGTAATTGCACTCTACTGTACCTGTGGCAGATTCATATGGATCTGTCTGGCTGCGTTGAAGCTTCGTGGTGCCGCCAGCTTGCTGCCGTTACTGTTGCAGTACAGACTAGCCTCCTCGTATGGCAGCTTTGGTTCCGTCACAAACCAGAACTCGTTACCATCAATGAATATGGACGTCTCATGGTGCCCACCTGCAACAGATCAATGCCATTATTCCCCCATCCAATTTTTAGGACCCAAAACTCCTTCAATATAAAAAAAAAAACTCAGCTCATACTTCTTAACTGATGGCTTATCATACATTGGTGTATAATTTCGTCAGAAAAAGTCAAGAAATATTACCAAACCTACATGTCAACACCACTTACCAGGATTGTACCACTTTGGGCTCTTGGGAGTTTTGCCTATTTCGAGATGAACAAACAAACAGTTATTTTCAACTTTGAAAATGCAAGATTGAAAGTGTAAAGGTCACCAAACAGTTCCCCAAACTCTGATTCCTAAATTAGGTTTTGATTTCATGGAAAACTAGACAGAGGACTGTTTATGTTGGCCAAACAGTTCAACGTGGGACAAGCAGACACTACACAAGAAACGCCTTTGAGTTGAAACTAAAGAGGAGCTAGGACACGTTCACAATCACATGGCCTGTGTGTGTGTGTGGTTACCGCGGGGGATCTGGCAGACCCACTCCAGCCTAGCGTCACAGTGGAAGGGGGTGGCGTAGAACGGCAGAGGAGGGAATTCATGCATCAGGAAGACAAATAAACTCCTAAAGGTTCCTTTCAGTGTCTGGTTAAAGAGAGAGAGAAAGATACATTTGTTTCAAGACGACAAGCCATGATACATACTGGTATTTCAACATCGACATGAGATATGACATTACAACTGTAGACAGATATTCATCGCAAAAATGTTTCTGTACCCTTGGCGGAGTGGTCTTTATAGATAGTAAAACTCCTAGACCTGATGATAATGCCTGACTGATTGTAATGATAGTGCAAGAGACGTAGCCACTTCACAGGTAGGGAGAGGGAGCTCTATAATGGAGCATGTGATGTAGGAAGAAGCTGACATGACCACAGAATGTGGACATCTCCCATGACCAGCAGCTGTTATGCTGTGTTAAGGCTTTATTCCACCATCTGAACCAACCCACCTTAAAGGCTGTGCAGCCCCGGTTGTACTCATCATCCTCATGGAACTCTTGGGGGAAAATGGCCATGGACACCTTTGGATGAATCACAACATAAATATTATCATTATAGTATCTCTATGGGAGTTACACACAGAGGTATGATGTTTTTTCCTCTACTCACAGGCCTGTTGTCGCTCCACTCCCAGGAACCAGCAGCTGGGTTTCTCCTGTTCAGCCCCACCCAGAAGAACCGGTCATCACTGAGACAGACAGGACACAAACACTGTTAACAAACATAATTCTCACATATATATTTCTATTTTTTAAATCGGCTCAATGGCAGTGTTTAAACAATCTACCAGTGTCTTAAGTATCCTGTTGCTAGTGAATGCACCTTCCCCCTGCAGAACAGGATGTGTCCTGGTGTGAACCATACTTTTTACTATTGACAGGAATCAGCTCACTTTAGCATACAGATGATGATCCTGTGTGAATTTGAAAACACAGATGTGTGTGGTAACTGTGGTGGGTGTTTGTGCCAGTTAGAATGGTGGGATCTAGAGCAGTGTGTAAGCTCTGATATATAAGAGATATGGCAGTGTGGTGTGTATGTGTGCCCTGTATAAAGCAGGCATTAAGTTGCTGTTGTTGGAATGTGGTTATAAACATCATTAGCATTCTTTCGTTGAGGTGGCTAGACCAGTCTGACTCCTGTGTTTGAGTTTGTGTGCTATCGCTGTGTGTGCGTGCGAGTGTATGCGGGAGTACTGTGTGCAGCGTGTGTGTGTGTGCGAGGGCCCCTACCTGATGGAGTCTCTCATAACATTGTGCAGGGCTTTCATCTCCTCTGGGTGGTTGAAGCTGGGTAGATGGGCCCCCAGGGCCTCACAGAACCTCTCTGCCTCCTCCCAGGACCGCTTACGACTCAGCCTCTCCTCGTGGAACACCTGACACAGCATTACCACTGTTACCAAACACACCAACACCCTACAGTAATGTGTTATAACACACTAACATACCGCAATCGTGTCATCATGAGACTTTCATGTGCAAGGATACAGTAACTTAAACCAACAAGGTCACGAAGGCTCAGTGAATGGACACATGCTGCAGAGTGAAGTAAACTGGATCTGCGTCATTCATTTCAAGGACACACACAGGCCTACACACACCTTGTAGCAGTAGGAGATACCAGGCCTGGATGTCCATCCGTCAGGACAGGGGAGGTTAGGGTCGGGCTCAGGGTCTAGGGGCTGTGGTGTAGCAATGTCTCTCTTACAGATGGAGCCAGCTTTAAACATGGTGCAGTTCTTTACCACCCATTTACCCAGAGGCTTGGCTGTGGACATCACTGCACAACCCCCTGCTAGGGCTGAAACACACACACACACACACACACACACACACACACACACACACACACACACACATAAGTAACTCACATACACACATATGTAACACAAGTAAACACACGTAACTCACGCACACCCACCACGTGTTTCTCTCCATTTCTCATCACTGAAACCCCAACAGGGTTAACCCTCACCCAAATACAGAGTACTTCCCAGTCTGGACTAACCTGGTTCAAACCAGCCCCAGTTGGTGTATGTGACGTTGAGTCCCGAGCCTTCCTGAGTGACCCACTGGTACTCCCCTGTAGTCTTTATGTCCTGGAGGCCAGTCCAGAAATACTGGGTCTTTATGTTGATCTCTTCTCCAAGGAGTCTATTGAGAAAGGCCTGCTCAAACCTGTGGAGAACACATTGAAGAAGGATTGAGCCTGCATCGCAAATGGCACCCTATTCTATATATAGTGCACTACTTTTGACCTTACACCTGTACAAGAGGGAACAAGACGATTAGAGCGGCAACATTGAGTGTTGAGAGTTAATGTGGGATGCTGTTGGGTTTTGGCACCCTTCCAAGGCAATTTCACAGAAATACAGCGTTTACGTTCCAGTGACTGGAAAATAAAGAGTTAAAAGGAAGAATGAAAAAGAAAACATGGAATGGCTGTACCTGTTGTTTATGGTGAGGTCACACCTGTCCTTGAACGACACTTCTTTAGGGATGACTTTGTAGCACGAGTTCCCATGTCTCCTCCAGTCCTTTAAGAAGGGGAAGAAATATCAACAAAACCAATAAATGAAATAAATCATAATTGAACTGTTACTCTACAGCTAGACGTCGTTTGTTGTTTGTCCTCAGAAATGAAAACAAAATGAATAAATCAAACAAATGAAATCAATCAAAAGAGCTCAACAAACTCGATAAGGTACAGCTTGTCCTGGGAAGAGGAGGTTGGGGCTGGGGAACAATGCTTACTTTAGGACATCCTGCCGTAGAAGACTCATTCACCTCTCCTTTCTTCTGACACATGAAAGGCAGCTTCTGGTTACAGCTCCCAACGCTCCAGCCATGAGACTGGACAACAGAGGAAGGAGATGAAGGCATGGGTCTAGAGAAACAGTACATAGACTTCCTATAGGGGTTGTAATGCCCAACATTTAAAATGTTGATTTAAGGTCTGCTATGAGTACAATGTCAAGTTAATGCATTAAGTGAGCAATGGGACCTGCTGTCTATTTCTTAGCAAATTGTTAGCCTGTCAAAGCATGTTAATGTTACAACATTTCCAAAAGTAGCCAAGCAAGAATGAACACACACACACAACACACACCTTTCCAGAGTAGAAGACGCAGCCAGAGTCTCCTGAGGGTTGGACAGGCTGAGTCCTGCCCCAGTAGGTGAAGGAGACTGGGGTCTCATCAGCCCAGAGAAGGATGGCTGGGTTCCCTGTCCCCATCAGACCGATCCACACGTCCAACACACCATCTTACAGGAGACCACCACAACATAACACTCCATTTAACTACTGTACAGCAGCTTGATCATTGATTGATTGAGTGATTCTGATGACCGAACATACATAAACAGCCAAAGCCTCTCACAGAAGATAACATAGCATTTCAACTATGTACGCATCTCTGACCAATGGCATGTCTTCCACACACAGCACAACCGAACCGATGTTATCTAACAGTATTCCACTGTAAAATGCTTTAGATGCCTAGTGTAAGCACTAGAATGCCTTACCTTGAGTCATGACTGCTACCTATCACTAGAAGTCTATAGCCATGCCTCAGGGCAAGACAATGCCATACATGATAATTGGGGTTGGTTTCTCTGAGTGTGTAGTGTACCTGCATGGAACTGAGTGCTGATCATCTCCATGCTGTCCAGGCTGTGTAGACTAGCCAGGCCTCCTCCCATGACCTTACAGTACTCCTCGGCCTGAGCAAACCCCTTTGGTTTATCCTTCACCAGCTTGTAACAGAACATGTTCCAAGGGGCCCAGCCTTCGTCACATATGGTGGATTTATACACCAAAGGCTCTGCAGAGACAAAGGAAAACAAGATAAAGAATAGAGAGAGAGAGAGAGAACTAATATTGTGTGAATTAAAAGGATGGCCTGACAATGTAAATAAAACAATTGAGCACTTGGAAGAGCAAAAATATACAGTGCTATGAAAAAGTATTTGCCCCCTTTCTAATTTTCTCTACTTTTGCATATTTGTGATACTGAATGTTATCAGATCTTCAACCAAAACCTAATATTAGATAAAGGGAACATAAGTGAACAAATAACACAACAATTACATATTTATTTCATAAACAAAGTTATGCAACACCCAATTCCCCTGTGTGAAAAAGTAATTGCCCCTTTACACTCAATAACTAGTTGTGCCACCTTTAGCTGCATTGACTCCAACCAAATGCTTCCTGTAGTTGTTGATCAGTCTCCCACGTCGCTGTGGAGGAATTTTGGCCCACTCTTCCATGCAGAACTGCTCGTTTCACGTCCTGCCACAACATCTCAATTGGGATTAGGTCTGGACTTTGACTAGGCCATTCCAAAACTTCAAATTTGTTGCTTTTTAGCTATTTTCATGTAGTCTTGATTGTGTGTTTTGGATCATTGTCTTGCTGCATGACCCAGCTGCGCTTCAGCTTCAGCTCACAGATGGATGGTCTGACATTCTCCTGTAGAATTCTCTGATACAGAGCAGAATTCATGGTTCCTTCTATTATGGCAAGTCGTCCAGGTCCTGAGGCAGCAAAGCATCCCCAAACTATTACACCACCACCAACATGCTTGACCTTTGGTATGATGTTCTTACTGTGGAATGCAGTGTTTGGTTTTCGCCAGGCATAATGGGACCCATCTCGTCCAAAAAGTTGACTCAAGTTTGCCAAAAAGCACCTGGATGATCATCAAGACTCTTGGAAGAACCGTCTATGGACAGATGATTCAAAAGTATAACTTTTTGGACGACATGGTTCCAGTAATGCTTGGCGAAAACCAAACTCTGCATTCCACAGTAAGAACATCATACCAAAGGTCATTGCAGCTAAAGGTGGCACAACCAGTTATTGAGTGTAAGGGGGCAATTACTTTTTCACACAGGGGAATTGGGTGTTGCATAACTTTGTTTATGAAATAAATATGTAATTATTGTGTTATTTGTTCACTTATGTTCCCTTTATCTAATATTAGGTTTTGGTTGAAGATCTGATAACATTCAGTATCACAAATATGCAAAAGTAGAGACAATTAGAAAGGGGGCAAATACTTTTTCATAGCACTGTAGTAGTTGAGATGCAAAGCTTGGATGGCCTTAAAATTTTAAGTGCTTCAGCACCTTGGAAAAGCGTTCCATAAATCCCTTTAGCAGGGGACATAAATACAGTATATCTAATTGGAGGATAAACGAGTAAGACCTTCCCTATTAATGTGATCAACTGGTCAACTCCTACCTGTTGTTTCTGACTGGGTGACGTTGACGTTTTTCTTGCAGATGTAGGGAAGCTTTTTATCGCAGATCTCACTCTCGTAGTAGTTTTTCGAATTCATCAATCCACAGTCTGACTCCCTTAGGATCGAATTGTTCAGCATCCCTACACAAACACACAATCTTAGTTTAGCTTTCCTACGGAACCAGAAAATCAGTAGTTATTTCTGTTTGTTTATCAAAAGTTATCAGGCTTACTCATTGATCCTGCTTTGTAGTACACCCCTTGGTACTGACGGTTAACAAAAACACAACCCAGAGAGGTCAAAGGGCTCTAAGTAAGGACAGTGACGTCATCACCACTCTGACACAGCAGTCCAGTCCAAATCTGTGTCCCAAATGGCAGCCTATTCCCTATACAGTGCACTACTTTTGACCAGGCCACATGCTAATGGTTATATACAGAGGCCCATTCAGGCCGGTTGACTTGTTATTCAAGCTCGTTCACAACAATCCTCAAGCACACACACACTGCCTGGCCCTGTGCAGTGCTGCGTCCAGTCCAGTAAGTCACAATGACCCTGCTTGCCTGCTCACAACACAACACTGGCCTCTTTGTTTCCCTGGTGGTATTGTGGCACAGGCTGGAGAATGAGATGGGTACCAGGCAGTAGGGTGGTATGGCTGTGGCATACCTGTACCAACCAATGCGTGTACTATACAGTATTTGTGCTATGGCTATATCATTGTACTATAGATAGTTGTAACCTAGTTGTGACATTGCTATAACCATATATGTACCATAGTTGTTACAAAGTTGTACCACATTTGTACTAAGTACCATGCTAAAGCAGTGTGTCTGTGTGTGTTGTGTCGTGTCCTCACCGTTGTCCCAGCGCAGGTTGTTGAGGGGTGAGCCGTCTGACCACTGCCAGCCCTGAGACGTGTCCAGCTGGTGAAGGCCAATCCACATCCTGTCTGGCCTGCTGTCATGGGCCACGTCCACTTCAGTCCACACAGAACAGAGACCAGACCAGATTAGACAAGCTAAATCGAGCTACAAAGTAAATGACAGAATATTCCTTTTTATTGCCCTTGCGAGCCTATGTCATATTGGCAACTAGTCAATAAAAAATGGCTATGTTTTGTTCCCCTCTTAACAGTCAGTGAAATAGGTTCCCTGTGTCTTCTAAACTGTGATGATAATAGAGTAATAATGATGGATGGTAATGGTTATGAACAATAACAGTTGTGTCTGCTGTGCAGTGTCTCTAGTCTAAAAGCTTCCTTGTATAAATCTCACTCTCTGTAATACAATGAGATCAAATGAGATATGCAAAGTGCACCATCCTACAGTGAACACAAAGTTCCTTTCCTGTGTGTTGGTGCGCTCAAGCCGCAGCTGCTGCTAAAACTGAAGTGAAAGTATGAAAACTGACAATGACACGTAAAATGTATGTATTTTTCTTTCTAAACTATGGAGAGGGACATTCCAGTGTGTCTAATCCTGAAAGTACAGGCACAAATACTACACTATAAACTCCAATACTCCAATACTATTTTTGTGCCAAGTAGTTCCAAGTATTGTAGTCCCAAGTACTTTAGTCCCAAGTACTTCCAAGTAAGTAGTATGTGCCAAGTAGTTCCAAGTATTGCATCTTTGCAGTACATGATTAATCTTACTGTTCCTGTAATGCATGTTTGGGAGGTTGGTTTTGTTTGAATGCGTCCATAGATAGCCACTATAGTGGAAGGCAGTCTTACAGATGGGGAAGGCTTGGTCCTCTGAGCTGGACACGCTGAGCAGGTCGGCTCCCTGGCTGCGACACGAGTCCAGTGCTTCCTGCCATGTCACCGCGACCTGGGATATATACTCATAACAGGGTCCCCCCTCAGGGCCATCAAACAGGGCCTTGCAGCCTTCCTCTGTGAGAGAGATTAGATATGGGATTCAGCATGGAGGTAGGATGCGTGTGTGTGTGGGGGGGGGGGTGGGTGGGGGGGGGGGGGGGGTTATGCGTAACCAGCAGTACTTGTATTGCTAAAGCATTTCTCAACTAGCCCCGAACAGACAAATTTATCGTTCTATATTTCAGAGAAAATTATCGTCGAACATATGCCAAATAAAAACAGTGTCTGAGCTCCATACATGTTTTTTTAAACTAAGTCAGTAGCCCCTACACAGCCTGGAAAATATCACATCAAACATGCCAAAGTGAAGGAGCAAAGGACTTTGTGGGTTCAGAGCAGTCTCGCGTAGCCAGACTGAAGCATTCAAAGATTGTGGAAGCAAGGCGTCTGACTTGAGAGACTAGGTTCAGAGTGTAGTTGGGATCAAGTTAATTTAATTCCAGTCAATTCCGTAAAACTATTTGCACTCCTATGGACAAATTCCACATCCTTAATTCAACTGACGGGAACTGAAATAGAATTGAGCCCAATCTTGATGCAATGATCTTTCTACTTCCTTCTCTTAAAGGAAAACTCCACCCAGACCAGTAGAGTACTTAAAGGAAAACTCACCCAAAAACTACATTTTGGTATTTGTTTCATTAGTCCGTTGTTGATCAAATCCAAAAATGTTTTGCATGTCAGCAATAATTTTTCATATTTTAAAAATTACATATCATGAAAACTTGATTGCTGACATGCAAAACATTTTGGGATTAAATCAACAACAGACTAATGAAACAAATACCAAAAGACAGTTTTCCTTTAAGTACTCTACTAGTACTAGTTCCAGTAATCATTATATGTGAAGGGAAACGGTACAAGAAGACTAATAGTAGATTCATTCCAGAATCATGATTTGTATCTATAATAAAAATAAGAAAACGTGCCATATTTTAGACAATATCCCATCTTTTTGTCAGTGTCATAGTCAGAGGTTGTGGAACACCAGTAAAGTTCAGATGATTGGTCGTCGGGGAGACACTCGTGGTACCAGCTGCCGTTGTAGTGGAAGGGAAACACACAGGGCTCCCCGGTCGAGGTCCCATTGGTGGTGTGGACAACTATAGGTAGAGGAGAGAAAGAATTAGAATTAATCCCATGACACCCATTTCAAATTAGTTTATTAGGAATATTGGAGTTAGTATTCAATCTGGACACATCTAAAGATATGACCTCGCACAGTTTGACTGTCAACTCAACTGGATTTAGGAACTGTACACAGAACACATTCATTGAATACCAAAGCTGCTGCTTTCAATGGAGAGAGAGAGAGCTTAGATAATGTGAAACAGTATCATTTAGCACAAGGCTACTGGCAAACAACTGGCATACAGTGCCATTGATATGATTTCAAATGGAACAGGGTCAAGGGTATTTGATGTAATGCACAGGGGGTGACAATTGGGTATGGCACAGTATGGCAGTCACCATACCCTAGTTCAACACCAACTATTTAAAATAGGCTACTAAAATCATTCCAATCCAGAATTAAAAGGCAAATGCAGTTTAGCGATATTAGCGGGCTAGCTTTAGAAATATGTGGACAGCTCTGGGGCAGGCTGTTTATTGGTAGTAGAGAGCATGTTTTAGGATGCCTCGGCGCGGGAGAGAAGGCTGCAGTGACTGATGTTTGACTTGACAGGAAACTAAACTAGAGTTGTTATTCCCGGTGGAGAGCTAGTGTGTAGCAGCTAACTGCTGTATGACATGTGTTTGTAGAATGTTAAGTCCCCTATCGACTGAAGCTACAGCAGCCAAGGTGATTATGGCTGGAGTCAATTAAGCTTGTTTTTGCTGTTCTCCTAATTGCATTTTAAGAGTTGTTAAATTGTGTAGAAATGCAGCAAATGAGCTTAAACTTAATAAAAAATAACTTAGTTGAAATGATGCCCCTGTGCAAGCGTGATGTAGTTAAGTGAAAATGAAAGTAAGTGTGTCCATACTGGCCTTGTTAACAACAACAGTTACAAGGAAGGCCATGCTAATTCTGGTTGGAAGGATTCCCCTTCAACTCCAAACGGAACTGATAAAACATGTGGCTGCCAAGCAGAGCTCTGTACAGTGCACCTCACATTAGCATACAACAGACCATGCCAAATATATTGTCTCCAAGTGATACAGGATGTTGTTCATAAAGATATCAATGGGAGTGTATAGGTATATCAAAGTTCAATGCATTCTTGTAAAATGTGGCTAGAGGTTTTATACATGTAAATAAGCATAGATAGGCCTACATGAGATGGGAAAAACTAAGTTTATTCTGTTCTATTCTATTCCATTAGGAGAATAAGCCGCTCAGAGGACAGAACACACTCACTGCGCATCGGCCGCTGGCAGATATTATCGGTCGACCCATCCCTCCTCCAGGCGTCTGAGGAGTCGCGCTTGGCACTGACCAGCCCCTCGGTCACCGTGAGGCCCATCTGGTACGATGTATAGACGGCCCCATCCAGGCAGCGCCACCCCAGCATGGTGTCCTTCATGGAGCCACAGCTGAACAGAGACAGGGCCTTGGTCTTCTCCTCCAGACCCAAGCACTGGGACGTGCCCACGTGGAAGAGACGGTGGCTGGAACCCCACTTCCACTGGGACCCCCTGGAGCCGTCACACTCCCCCAGGGTCACGTTGAACCCGAACCCTCCAGACTTAGCCCCTGCTATCCTGGAAACTCCAGTCCCAGACGTGGACATAGCTACCAGGCACTTCCCTGTGCTCACATGCTGGATGGTGAAGGTGTCGTTACCTGGAAATGATCATGAACATATTACAAGTAAATATGGTGATATTATAGTGATAATAAAGTGTTAGTAAATATAGTGACATCACTACAACGATATAAGTTCATTCAACACAATATTTTGTATATGTTTACAATATATTTGGTATCACTTTTCATTAGAATGTTTGGTAGATATCTACAACGTCCCATCTAAATGTCAGTTTAGCTGCTGGTTATCTTTGCCTAAATAGTTCAGCTTGTCATGGAGGCAGGGGACCAAGACTACATTTCAAGGCAATCAACAACAATCAGATAAGCAAAAAACTGTCTCTAGAAACGCCAGGGGTCTTTTGGGCCTGTGCTTATCATGGTCGCCAACACTGATTGCTGATAATGTAATCGTAAATGTAAAACCATAAATGTGTACTGTACTGTACATGTGTACTCTATAATAGGATAGCAGTTGAACTCAGAAACATAACAGACTGCATCTCTGAGTTCAAGCTATTTATAGGCTGGTACAGCAACATTGTGTATGTCTAATTAGGTGGCCTACACTCATTACAGAGGCTAACCGAGAGAGAGAGAGAGAGAACAGTACTTGACCATGGGGATATGATCATGCAAACTGTTTTTACAGTTATACCAACATTCTGCAACATTTGGATCACTTCAACAGCGTGCAACCTTGCAGCAATGACTTTGCAACATTGTACCAACAGACTCAATAGGGCTGCACATTTTATGCGCGAGAGGAGTTTCAAGAGGTCATTATTTTAATTCTGATGGATATACTTTATAATGGGCATTACACATTTTGAAAGCAGATGAGGAATTTGATGGGCCATAAACTAAATTAAACCAAAGTCCACATGTGGTTTAAAAAACGAGTTTATTATACGTCAAACGTTTGTTAGTTCCTGCTTTTCAAATTGAACAAAGGGGCTTGACGTCCCATTATTGAACCTAACCCCCATTCAAAACAATAATAGGCTACCACGGACTGTCTAAGTAGCAGTAGAGCCTAAGGAAACGCGATAATCTTTCAACGAGTACAGCCAGTTATGGAAATGGAAAGCACCTTACTTACCGGAATATGTAGTTGATGCGCAACTTCCAAAACAAATAGTTTTATCCCAAACGAATAAGAAAACACATAGGTAAACTGTCGCTTGGAGTGGAATTTTCTTCATGATTATAATACCACGGCTTCTCTATTCGGATTCATACGTTTCCAGTAGCCTACAGTTTGCGCAAACCCAATTCTGCGTTTCAGAGTAGCAGTAGCCTACTTTCACTTTCAGCTGACTATGACTAACCTCAAGTTCCTTCCCTAGGCTGTATTCCCCCATGGAAGATTGCTAGCTTGTGATTCGCCAACAGCCGACAACGCATCACAGACCACTCCCAGTCCGAGAACTGAAAATGACAACTTTATTTATGTTATTTTGCAATATAATACACAATTCACATTACATATGCTGAGTCATCGACAAAATACACTGATAAATAAATACAAGTATGTTGATGTTGCGTCTCCAACTAGCATAAGCCACTGTCAATTCTCTCAAAGACAAGAAAATAAGAGCAGCAGTGAAACATCATGCAGTGAATCATCTCAACCATCTCAGCCAACAACAACAGTCAGGCCAGTCAGTCGAGGCCACTTCCAGACAAAGGATCCCTCCCAAATGGTACCATATTCCCAATGTAGTGCACTACTTTTGACCAGAGCCCTATGGGCCCTCTTCAAAAGTAGTGTACTAAATAGGGAATATTATGCCATTTGGGACGTATTGAGAGACCCACGAGTAAACAGTCCATCCTACTCAGTCTCCCTCATCCACATGATGTCACCCCTGCCCTAGTCCCACTCAGAGCATCTCAATGCAAATGACTAATTTCAAAGGAAACATGGTAAGAATTAACAAGATATAGACCATATTTGGATATCACCCCCACAGTGCACTGCAGACCATCTCAATGCAGATGACACATTTACAAGCAAACGTTGTATAGCAAGACACAATTAAGATACAACTTGGATACAGCTTAATTTTATTTACACGAAGGCAAATATTATTTGTTATGAACATTATCAATACAAAATATCAAGAGACAGTAAACATTTTCAAGCATCTGTGATATCCTCTTGCATGTATTTCTTTCCACACAATAGAAAAAACTACAACAACATATTTCATATCTAATAACTCTGTGTACCCAATATACAAAAACTACAACAGGTAACACAGCAAATACTGTACCTCATTAAAAACAACCAACACATAAGTCTACTCAGAATACTTAATTAATTCTCAAAGAGCTACCATTTACATAACAGTACTTTGTTACATCATTTTTGTTTCATCAATAAAAGTTTCTTTACTCCTACATTTTGACAGATTTGTGGACCAAATTTTTCTCGTAATGATAAATAATAAAACATAAATAAATGCCTGCATTTTTCTCTTGAATTTTCTTCCCTTCCTCTTATGAATATCATGTTTGTACTTATAGGCTACTTAAAAAATACTGTGAGGGTGTGAGTGTGTGTTCTGTGCGTAGGAAAATACACAATACGAACACACATAAATAAACATACAAAAAAAAAACATTAAAAAAACATACATCATAATCTTTCCGTATTGCATTGATGGAGTTTGGTGCAATAAAGTGCTAACAAAGAAACACTGTCCTTTAATGACACTATAGATTTAAAAAACATAACTGGAATTGATTTGGGGTCTTATTTTCTTATTTCTGTTCATAAAGAAAATACATATAAGATGACTTCAGAATGTATTGCAAAAGTATGACTTTGTCTTTGCTGTAAACAACTGAATCACGCCCATTGTTATTTTAAACAATAATTAAATAGTTTTGGTCCTGTAGAAGGCATTACAGAAAACTAGTCTTCACTGCGTGAAAGACTTGTACTCACAAATACAGTTGGTACCAGCATTAGTGGGAGCAGTTGGCATTGTACCGCAATAACAAAACAACAACCTTGCAGTGCAAAGAATATCTATCGATTTTCAAATGCATACATTAGAATGTCAGCCCCTTTCAAAGCACTTGGGATAACAGCTCTAATCCTTTGTAGACAAAACTTACCAAGGTGCACTCCCTCACTCTCAGCCACATGATTGGTCCCTGATTCATCAACTACTTGTATAAAGCACAGGAGGTTGGTGGCACCTTAATTGGGGAGAACGGGCTCGTGGTAATGACTGGAGTTGAATGGTATCAAATACATTAAACACATGGTTTCCAGGTGTTTGATGCCATTCCATTTGCTCCATTCCTGCCATTATTATGAGTCATTCTCCCCTCAACAGCCTCCTGTGGTATAAAGTGGATAAAGCTCATTGGGCTCTCACCTCCTTTTCTAAGTTCCCTTGCTGTGGTCCATGTCAGACCCCACAGAGACGTACCATTCTTCACAGTCATACAGAGAGTTCGGCCCATTCCCATGCTTTAACCAACTTTAGAGAACACCACCATTTTGCAGTCCTATTGTGCATCTGAAAAGGCACCTTATTCCCTATATAGTGCACTACTTTTGACCAGACTCCGATGGAAACACTCTCACCACAGATCTGGAAGCTCACTATATAGGGGATAGAGTGCCATTTCGGACACCACCCTATTCTCCTGAGTGAGCTTCCAGATCTGTGATGAGAACGTTTCCATCGGAGTCTGTGGCCTGGGAACTAGTATGTCTGTAGTAGGCGTTTCCCAGGGACGGTAGTCTGCGGAAGCGTGTCCTGTTCCTCTTGTAGACAAGCCAGAGCACCGCCACCAGCACGGCGAAGATCAGCATGGCCACCAGGACCGCGGCTGGGATGATACCGTGGTGCAACCCTGGGAGAGACACAGAGGGGTGAGTTTACATTTACATTATTTAGCAGACACTCTTATCCAGAGCGACTTACAGTTAGTGCATACATTATTCTTTTTCATACTGGCCCCCCGTGGGAATCGAACCCACAACCCTGGCGTTGCAAACGCCATGCTCTACCAACTGAGCTACCTCCCTGCCGGCCATTCCCTCCCCTACCCTGGACAACGCTGGGCCAATTGTGCGCCGCCCCATTGGTCTCCCGGTTGCAGCCGGCTACAGCAGAGCCTGGATTCGAACCAGGATCTCTAGTGGCACAGCTAGCACTGCGATGCAGTGCCTTAGACCACTGCGCCACTCGGGAAGTTTACTGGACACTGGAGGCTCTGTTAGTCATGGAGGCTGCTCCCAAGATACCTTTTTGTTGCCAAATTATGAGAATGTAAATGAGAAAAACCGCATAACTGTCGATAGCCTCAATTATATACATACCATTTAGTGGCTCCACTTCTACCTCAGGGATCGTATCTGCAAAGAAGACGATCTGTTTAACTTGACTGATCTATAGATGTGTGTGTGTGCGTGCATTGTGTAGAACAAAGTGAATCCATTCTCTCCTTTCCTGTCCTCATTCCATATTTCACGAGTAAGACATAGGTGGAATATATACAGTGGGGAGAACAAGTATTTGCACTGCCGATTTTGCAGGTTTTCCTACTTACAAAGCAGGTAGAGGTCTGTAATTTTTATCATACGTACACTTCAACTGTGAGAGACTGAATCTAAAACAAAAATCCAGAAAATCACATTGTATGATTTTTAAGTAATTAATTTGCATTTTATTGCATGACATAAGTATTTGATCACCTACCAACCAGTAAGAATTCCGGCTCTCACAGACCTGTTAGTTTTTCTTTAAGAAGCCCTCCTGTTCTCCACTCATTACCTGTATTAACTGCACCTGTTTGAACTCGTTACCTGTATAAAAGACACCTGTCCACACACTCAATCAAACAGACTCCAACCTCTCCACAATGGCCAAGACCAGAGAGCTGTGTAATGACATCAGAGATACAATTGTAGACCTGCACAAGGCTAGGATGGGCTACAGGACAATAGGCAAGCAGCTTGGTGAGAAGGCAACAACTGTTGGCGCAATTATTAGAAAATGGAAGAAGTTCAAGATGACGGTCAATCACCCTCGGTCTGGGGCTCCACGCAAGATCTCACCTCGTGGGGCATCAATGATGATGAGGAACTACACGGCAGGACCTGGTCAATGACCTGAAGAGAGCTGGGACCACAGTCTCAAAGAAAACCATTAGTAACACACTACGCCGTCATGGATTAAAATCCTGCAGCGCACGCAAGGTCCCCCTGCTCAAGCCAGCGCATGTCCAGGCCTGTCTGAAGTTTGCCAATGACCATCTGGATGATCCAGAGGAGGAATGGGAGAAGGCCATGTGGTCTGTTGAGACAAAAATATAGCTTTTTGGTCTAAACTCCACTCGCCGTGTTTGGAGGAAGAAGAAGGATGAGTACAACCCCAAGAACACCATCCCAACCGTGAAGCATGGAGGTGGAAACATCATTCTTTGGGGATGCTTTTCTGCAAAGGGGTCAGGACGACTGCACCGTATTGAGGGGAGGATGGATGGGGCCATGTATCGCGAGATCTTGGCCAATAATCTCCTTCCCTCAGTAAGAGCATTGAAGATGGGTCGTGGCTGGGTCTTCCAGCATGACAACGACCCGAAACACACAGCCAGGGCAACTAAGGAGTGGCTCCGTAAGAAGCATCTCAAGGTCCTGGAGTGGCCTAGCCAGTCTCCAGACCTGAACCCAATAGAACATCTTTGGAGGGAGCTGAAAGTCCGTATTGCCCAGCGACAGCCCCGAAACCTGAAGGATCTGGAGAAGGTCTGTATGGAGGAGTGGGCCAAAATCCCTGCTGCAGTGTGTGCAAACCTGGTCAAGACCTACAGGAAACGTATGTTTCAAACAAAGGTTTCTGTACCAAATATTAAGTTCTGCTTTTCTGATGTATCAAATACTTATGTCATGCAATAAAATGCAAATTAATTACTTAAAAATCATACAATGTGATTTTCTGGATTTTTGTTTTAGATTCCGTCTCTCACAGTTGAAGTGTACCTATGATAAAATTTACAGACCTCTACATGCTTTGTAAGTAGGAAAACCTGCAAAATCGGCAGTGTATCAAATACTTGTTCTCCCCACTGTACATACATGTACACTGTACAACTGTATAACACAAAGCATTGTCATAATAGCAGTTGGAGGTTAGTGAGAGGCTGCGTTTACATAGGCAGCCCAATTCTGATATTTCTTTCAATTGACAAAAGATCTGATTCGATTGGTCAAAAGACCAATTATTGGCAAACGATCTGATTTGATTAGTCAAAAGACCAATTAGTGGCAAAAGATTTGGGCTGCCTGTGTAAATGCAGCCAGAATGTCTCTACTCCACCTAAGTTAGTTTTGCAGACGAAGCCCAGTCTCTCAGTGCACTGACAGAGAAGCCACATCCCATCAGACACCCTGGTGGACACACAGGTGTCTGCTGTCAGCAGGCTGGGGTCTGGGGCCTGGAAGTTCCAGTTGGAGTAGTCCATAGGAGAACCATCGAACCATGCCATGGAGTCCGCTAAATTGGACCAGACAAACGAAGTTGTGAATTGGTTCATTTGACCCCTCTCCTTCCCCCTGCAACTCTGCCCCAGGTCATGGTGTTTTCAATCAACTCAGCAGGTAAAACACTAAGTAAATAAATAGTATCAAAATACTACTTTAAAAATTAGAAATTCATTATGTTACTAAACCTATTAAGCTGTGTCTTATCCCAGTTCTGTCCGAAGCACTGTCTTTTGCCAGCATTTGGTTTATACTGTACGCCAAGGCTGTTTATTTTGACGAAAAGAGAGGAAACTTGGGGGAAGCGTGTGCTTACTGTCAGTGTTGAAGAACATCCCCAGCCAGATGATTTGATGTGGGAAGCCATACGACCACAGCTGCTCCAGGACGAACCTGTTTTCCGTCTCTGTCTCTATGGTCAGGACATCTGATGTGTTTGCTGGAAGACGGAAAAACCCACCAAACCTTCATTATTATATGTTTATTACAAAGCATAAAGAAGGCAATACTCTGTGAATGTTTTGCACCCTCAGATCTATAGCTACAGTACAGTATTAACTAATAGAATGGAGCTAATACATGGATCCCATAGGGGGAGCTCTCACCAAACATTACATTTTGGACAATTACAACAGGGAGTCATCACAAGGAAATTCCCATAGACAGAGATCCATAAAATCCTTGATCCATCCTAGCATGAGACCTAATTGGCTCCATGGTGTACTGGAGACCTACCACAGTAGGATGAAGTTGCTGAAGTTAGGAAAGTTTAGCAATTTCTTATTATGGATTAAGGTTAGAATTTGTACAGGGGAATCTGATCCTAAATCTGTGCTTGAGGGCAACATCTGCCCAGAATTCCTGTACCTTTGTGTCTGCAGTGCTCTCTGGCCTCATCCAGGGTCAGTCTCTGGACTACAGGCTCAAAGCTGTAGCAGCTGGCTCCAAACCTCACCCACGTCGATGGACACACAACCTCATAGGTGGTGAATGCATTACTCTCTATGGGAGAAAATGATGAAAAGCAGTATTGTGCATTTGAAACTCTTGAGGAGGGACTAACAGCACAGTAAGCTTTAGTAGCCACTGCTTTATAATATGCTAGGACCTAGGCCATACTCACTAGGTGGTGGGACATGACACAGGGCTCCCTGGAGCGGCATCTCACAGTCGGCCCTCCTCCAGCCCCCGGTGACGTCCATGTACACACAGTCCCCCAGGATGAAATCATCATCATCGGCCGCGTCCCAGTGGGTGAAGACCGTGTCACTGCCATCAGACCACTGGTAGTTGATCCCATCCTGTAGGGGCGTACAGTCACAGGCAGGAAGGGGGTCACACACACTCTTAAGGTGAGCCTACGTTGCTAAGGCGGGTTGCTAAGGGAGAGGACGGGGTTGTAGGTCATGTTATGCAACGGAGCAGGAAGAGTAGAGTGTAGCAGGCAATGTTAAAAGGTTTGGCTTGGGGGAAGTGTGGTGTCTATATACCAATGTGTGTGTGTGTGTGTGTGCGTGCATTGTGTAGAACAAAGTGAATCAATTCTCTCCTTTCCTGTCCTCATTCCATATTTCACGAGTAAGACATTCCTTGAGCCTCTGGGATTCTTCGATCCACATGTTGTGAGTGGTTTAGAATTCCTCCCAGCCGGGCCGGCAGATGAGAAAAACAACTCCCATACTGTGTGAGTGAAGCACAAAACTGCGCCCAAAATGGCACCCTATTCCCTACATAGTGCACTACTTTTGACCAGAGCCCTATCAGCCCTGGACAAAAGTAGTGAACTATAAAGGGAATAGGGTGCCATTTGGGACACAAACATAGTTATGCACGGGCTGTGGGCCAGAAGGAAAGCTCTGGGAAGCACACTGGACAACTGCAGTAATGGGATAAGTTACATCTATAAGCCAGTGTGATAAATATCTCTGTTTGTCACAGGATATCAGCTATAAGCCATATATTGGTATATAAACACCAAACATATTCATATAAGAGTTGTAGAAATGTGAATGCGTGTATGTGAATAGAAAGTGCCCAAATGGGACTTAGTAGGCCTACTTCTGATTTGAGGAGATCAGATACATTTGGTTATGATATGGTGCAAACATGCTGTGAATAATTACAAAGATGAAATCACCATGCTTCGAAAGAATGACATGGACTGGAGAGGGAGAAAGCGAAAGCATCAGAGTAAACAGACTGTCAGATGCACATGGTCTCAGGCATTTCTGTATTTTCAACATGACTTCATTGTGGCCATGCTGTTTATAAAAGACCTCTAGCTAGTGCGCTTAGCTGTTTCCTTGTTTCTACTATACACACTCCTAACATCATCAAAGGTCAATTCATGCCACCAACTTCAACATGCTTGTTAATGAGCATTATCTACACACACACACACACACACACACACACACACACACACACACACACACACTTCACACTCAGCCCAGGCAGGTAGCAGTACTCAGCAGTCTAGTATAATACCTACGTCTTGACTATACAGTCCAATCCAGTGGGGGAATGCCAATCTATTGACAAGGACAGTAAGGAACGCCTGGTGGAAGGGGTCGGTAACGCTCACTAGCTCAGACTCAGACTCTAAGCACATATGCAGCGCCTCGTACCAGCTCATGTTGCCACGGACAACCCTGTAGCTGCGGTTCTTGTACTCAATATTGTCAGGGAGAGGGTGGAGGTAGGAGTGGGATGGGGGTTTAGTTGCGTCTGTTGCAGGGAAAGAGAGAGGGAGGGGGGGGAGAGGAAAAGATAAGAGAGATTGTTTCAGGAGGAAGTAAGGGCATCGATTTGTCACAAAATCAACAGAAACACTAATTTCTTTGTTCAACAATTCCACAAAATAGGAAGCTATAACCAAAAACAACAGTTTAATTGATGAGGTAATACAGACATGATTGGTAATATCTCAGCTCTGTGCTCTGAAAATAGGCCCCAATGTGTCAATGAGAGCCTGAATGAGGGTGAGTGCGTGACACAGAATGCATGCAGACAGAGGGGAGTCCTACCTTGGGGTCTCTGACAGACAAAGCCATACCCACTCTCTGTGCACTTTTCATCGAACCACTTCCCTGTCAGGTGGAAGTTGTGGTTGTTGGAGAGCACCGTGCACAGAGGATCGTCCCCGCCCAGGGGCCCGCTCAGCCACTCATCCTGCAGAGGAGGGGCGCCCACGTGCACACACACACACACACACACACACACACATAAAGGCACACACACACACACAGAAAGGCACACACAGACACACACACACATAGACAAACACACAACACCCCCCCCACCCTAATCAATACACTATACAGAGAACATCCCCAAAGCACAAAGACAATGTCAATATTTGATGTTGCATTTAACCTACAATCTCCCTAGAGGAGGTCTTACCGTCAGAGGGTTCTTGGGTTCTACAGGGGACCAGTTGGTGTAGCTGACAGGTTTCCCATTGGTCCATTTCATGGTGTCCTCATCCCGTAGACCAATCCAAATGCCCATTGTCCCGCCCTGGAGCAGCATGGTGATGTACGCTTGCTCGATCTCGTCTTCGATGGCGACCAGCGTGCCTTGGAAAGAGGAGCAGATAGACTGGGCGTCTCTCCAGCTTTTCCCCTCCTCAGAACTGTTAGGGAGGTGCAGCAGGAGACACTGCCAGAATACACATAAAACACAGGACAGAAATTTAGCAAGGTTTTGGTATAGTTCCTAGATCAGTGAGTTTTTTCCTTGTACGGTCAGATGGCCAAGAGAAACTGAAATCAAATCAAATGTTATTGGTCACATGCGCCGAATACAACAGGTGTAGACTTTACAGTGAAATGCTTACTTACAGTTGTGGTCAAAAGTTTTGAGAATGACACAAGTATTGGTCTTCACAAAGTTTGCTGCTTCAGTGTTTTTAGATATTTTTGTCAGATGTTACTATGGTATACAAAAGTATAATTACAAGCATTCCATAAGTGTCAAAGGCTTTTATTGACAATTACATTAAGTTTATGCAAAGAGTCAATATTTGCAGTGTTGACCCTTCTTTTTCAAGACCTCTGCAATCCGCCCTGGCATGCTGTCAATTAACTCCTGGGCCACATCCTGACTGATTGCAGCCCATTCTTGCATAATCAATGCTTGGAGTTTGTCAGAATTTGTGGATTTTTGTTTGTCCACCCACCTCTTGAGGATTGACCACAATTTCTCAATGGGATTAAGGTCTGGGGAGTTTCCTGGCCATGGACCCAAAATGTAGATGTTTTGTTCCCCGAGCCACTTAGTTATCACTTTTGCCTTATGGCAAGGTGGTCCATCATGCTGGAAAAGGCATTGTTCGTCACCAAACTGTTCTTGGATGGTTAGGAGAAGTTGCTCTCGGAGGATGTGTTGGTACCATTCTTTATTAATGGCTGTGTTCTTAGGCAAAATTGTGAGTGAGTCCACTCCCTTGGTTGAGAAGCAACCCCACACATGAATGGTCTCAGGATGCTTTACTGTTGGCATGACACAGGACTGATGGTAGCGCTCACCTTGTCTTCTCCGGACAAACTTTTTTCCGGATGCCCCAAACAATAGGAAAGGGGATTCATCAGAGAAAATGACTTTACCCTTGTCCGATCCCTGCACCTTTTGCAGAATATCAGTCTGTCCCTGATGTTTTTCCTGGAGAGAAGTGGCCTCCTCGCTGCCCTTCTTGACACCAGGCCATCCTCCAAAGGTCTTCCCCTCACTGTGCATGCAGATGCACTCACACCTGCCTGCTGCCATTCCTGAGCAAGCTCTGCACTGGTGGTGCCCCGATCCCGCAGCTGAATCAGCTTTAGGAGACGCCCTGGCGCTTGCTGGACTTTCTTGGGCGCCCTGAAGCCTTCTTCACAACAATTGAACCTCTCTCCTTGAAGTTCTTGATGATCCGATAAATGGTTGATTTAGGTGCAATCTTACTAGCAGCAATATCCTTGCCTGTGAAGTCCTTTTTGTGCAAAGCAATGATGACGGCACGTGTTTCCTTTCAGGTAACCATGGTTAACAGAGGAAGAACAATGATTTCAAGCACCACCCTCCTTTTAAAGCTTCCAGTCTGTTATTCTAACTCAATCAGCATGACAGAGTGATCTCCAGCCTTGTCCTCGTTAACACTCTCACCTGTGTTAACGAGAGAATCACTGACATGATGTCAGCTGGTCCTTTTGTGGCAGGGCTGAAATGCAGTGGAAATGTTTTTTGGGGATTAAGTTCATTTTCATGACAAATAGGGACTTTGCAATTAATTGCAATTCATCTGATCACTCTTCACAACATTCTGGAGTATATGCAAATTGCCATCATAAAAACTGAGGCAGCAGACCTTGTGAAAATTTATATTTGTGTCATTCTCAAAACGTTTGACCACGACTGTACATTCCCAACAAGGCAGAGTTAAAAAGTAAGACATATTTGCTAAAAAAGGAAATAGTAACACAATCAAAAGAATAACGAGGCTATATACAAGGAGTACTGTTACTGAGTCAATGTGCAGGGGTACGAGGTAGTTGAGGTAATTGAGGTAATACAGTATGTACATGTAGGAAGGGGTAAAAGTGACTAGGCAATCAGGATATATAATAATGGGTACTAAACTATACACACTTCCATTTAAGCCCTACTATGCAGAAGCTTTTAAATGAATCAAAGGATGGGAGAGGAGGTAAACCTTGTGTCCAAAGTAGAGCCATCTCTCTGGACAGCCTCCGATGTAGTGAGGCTCTCTGGGAATCTCCACCACGGACACGGTCCGGCGCTTACATACGTGAGCGTGGAGACCGCCACACTCACCCGCCGACCACTGACCTGTTGGTCAAAACACGTCAAAGAGGACTCGGTCATGGTGTTTTTTGTGTGTGTGTGTGTGTGTGTGTGTGTGCCTGTGTGCTCACCTGAAAGAGAGGACATTGTCACACACTGTTTCTGTTTCACTGGGGCATCATGGGAGCTTCCTTCTGCCCAATTCTGATAATCCACAGGGGACTCATCACTCCAACTGCACACACGCACGCACACACACACACATACGCAAACACACACAAACACACACACACACACACTCCTATTACACCCCCTCACACGAAATAAACAGCATTATCCATTAAGTGTGAGGTAAAATAGAGCATTCAATAAACTCAAAAGCCCCACTTACCTGAACTCTTCCCTCACCAGGTCTGTGGACAGCCCTATCCACCAGTCAGTTGACCCCAGAGAGAGCTGAGAACCGAGAGAAGAAAATAAATGCTTAGCTCACTCATTCAAGACCTATTATCCTCCTCCTCCTGCATTCTGCCCTCGCTCCAGTGAAGGATCAGCCATTCAGCCTCTTTCACGCCACGAGAGCCCATTCAACCCCTCTCCTTGGCCTTGGCCTCATTCAACCCCTCTCTTTGGCCTTGGCCCCAGCCTCTGCTGTTTTATCCACAGCTCCGTCCTTTTTATAGCCTTCAAAAGCCTCTCCACCAGAGGGCCCTTCGGTTTGATCCAAGACGCTGTGCTGTGGTGAAACAAGGCCCTTTATTTGGTTCCTGTATGCGAGGGCACTCGTGCGAACTCGTCGGCGTGTGTTTGTATGTGTGTGTAAGAGAATGAGTGTGTGAGGGCACTTGTGTGTGAACTGTGAATTTACAGGCGCGTGTGGGAATGAGGGCGTTCGCGTGTGAATGTGTCGGCTAGTGTGTGTGAACTCGTGTGTGTGTGTGTGTGTGTGTATGTGTGTGTATGATTGTGTCGGCTCGTGTGTGTCTGAATGTGTGTGTGTGTAAGTGTGTGTGAATTTGTGTCGGCACGTGTGTGTGTGTGTCGGCCCGTGTGTTAGTGTGTGTGTGTGTGTGTACAGACCCTCCCCATGCGCTCTCTGATGAATCGGAGCTCCTCTTTAGAGTGGACAGACAGCAGGTGGGCTCCCATCATCATACAGGCCAGGTTTACATCCTCCCAGGGAAAAGGCTGCTTGGCCAACAGATACTCTGCTGCTCTGTAGAACACCCAGGGCTCATTCTCTACAGGACAGAGGAACTGCAATTTATATCACAAATAAGCATATCAATAAATGAATAAAAACTCAATAAAATACATAAGAAATATCAAATATAATAAAATACATACACATGAATAAATGTACTTACGGTTATTATACCAGTAGGGTTTGTTCAGCTCCATACCTACGAGACATATAAGACAGAAACTCTTATTGATAAACCTATACAATCTATACGGATAAATCAACAAGCAATTTTTATAATAATAATAAAAATACATTGGATTCAAAGCAACTTCTTTTTTTAAACAAGGACACTGTACAGCAAAAAGCAATAAAAAAAGGATGTTTTCAAAACGTTCATCCAGTCATACAGTACCTCTGGGAACCTTGCAGATCCACTCGTGCTTGGTGTCACAGGGCTGTGGCAGGAGGGCGTTGGTCAGGTCACTGTACACAGCACAGTTATGTCTGTCATCCTCCTGGTTCTTATCCTCGATGAAGGAGGACACCACAGGGGTCCCGTCAGACCACCCCCAAGCTCCTGCTGACTGGGGGTCTCTCTTATTCAAGCCCACCCAGAACCAACGACCCTCTGTTCTGAAAAAGAGGAAGGAGTAGAGTAGAGAGAGAGAGAGGGAATAGATTTGACATAATGAATAAAAGTCATCCACAATCACAGGTAAAACTGCATTTCCTGAAGAAAATGTGTGTGCTTGATTCCCTGGGACAACACAATATTATAAAAAGGCAAAAACAGGGGTGTAGGCGATAGAGCACACTTTTAACTTTTGACAAATGAACAGTAGTGATGTTGGACTAGGTGGCACTAACTAACCCATCAAACATGGAGTGGAGGAGTCCTTTGACGAAGACCTGCTCCTCGTAGTGGTGGAAGCTGGCCAGCTGAGCTCCTAGAGCCTGGCAGAAGAAGTCAGCGTCTTCCCACGACCTCTTCATCAGGACCTTCTCACTGTGGAACGCCTGAGGACCACAGTCAACAATGACACTACGTCGCCTTGACTACAGCATCTCCTTATCTGCATTGGTTTTCAAGTGACAGCTAATGGGACAACCTCTATTATTTAGAGAATTACAGTGATCATGTCATACTCTCTCAGAGTGGTAGCATAAGCATTACTTTTCACAATGAGTTAATAACTGAGGAAGACAGGAGAAATACAGGAAAATAGATAAAGGAGAAGAGACAGAACAGAGGGGGGAGAAGAGGAGGAAAGGCAGCTGACCTTGTAACAGTGGAGCAGGCCGGTGTGTGATTCCCAGCCCGGAGGGCAGGGGGCATAAGCGTCAATATGGATTGCAGGCAACAGGACCTCCTGGTAACCACTGATGCTCTGTTTACACACTGACAACGCCTTCTGGGATTTGCAGTCCTTCACTTCCCAGTGACCCAAGGCCTGGCCACCTGTCATAGCCACACAGCCACCTGCACTGACTAGAGAAGGGAGGAGAGAGAGAGGGAGAGAGAGAGAGAGAGAGAGAGCGAGAGAGAGAGAGAGAGAGAGAGAGAGAGAGAGAGAGAGAGAGAGAGAGAGAGAGAGAGAGAGAGAGAGAGAGAGAGAGAGAGAGAGAGAGAGAGAGACTGTGAGCTGTGATTGATTAACTAAATGATTGGATTTCTACTTCAAAGTTGTCCTGCCATTTCACCATAGCAACAGCATGATTTATGATGCTCTCATCCTGACTGAAGGAAGCTGAGATTGTGAAACCTAAATTACACTTGAACTCATTAATCATAGCCTGCATCCGAAATGGCACTCTATTTGGCTATTCCCTTCAAAGTGCACTACTAAAGTAGAGCACTGCATAGGGAATAGGATGCCATTTGGGACGAAGCCACAGTGTGAAGTGAAGTGAAGGAGGGGGGGTTGAATGAAGGACAGTAGACAGCAGACACATCCACCTGGGGCTAAACTAACCCACAACTATGTCTGTCTTTCTGTCTGTCTGTCTGTTCTGTCTCAGCCCTATTGTTTGCTATCTAAGTGGAGCTGGTCTGTGTCATCGAGACTACATGCCAGTGGGGAAGAGAAGGAAGACTGTTGACAGTGGAGTGGTCTGGAAAAACATGTGAATAGAGGGAACAACATAGTTGTCATATACTGTATCACTCAATCCACTACGACAAAACAGTATAGTTTACCAGGGAGACTATTGTTTATTGACATAGAGTAGGTTGAAGTTTGTCCCTATCCACTGATCCAGGGTCAGATATTTTTTCATTACCCTTCTGATAGCCGTTAGGATACATTGTTGGGTAATCTGACCCTGGATCTGTGGTTAAGGGGCAACTTCTACCTGGAACATAGAGTATAGGATGCTACAGCCCACCCCACCACGTCTCCCTTCCCTACCTGGCTGATGCCTGTTCCAGTTGGTATACAGCAGCGGTAGGGTGGATCCGTTGTGTCCTCCCAGCCAGCTGTACTCTCCATGGTTACCCTGGTCCTGTAGGGCCGTCCAGTAATATATACTACCATTGGCTCCCATCTCACTCACCAGGCTGTTCAGAAAGGCCTGCTCAAACCTGCCACGGAGAGAAATCAACAATAATTCATAAGAATGTATTCTTGCCACTATGAAATATGGGAGTTCCCATTTGAGGTGCAGTGTGTAAGAAATGATTAAGATGAGAAGTCTGAATCAGAAATCAGACCTGTTTTCCACTGTGACCAGAGGAGCCTTGCAGTAGTAACCCTTGACAGCGTCTTCATAGCTCTGCTCGTGGCTCGTCACCATGTAGCAAGAGTGGCCCTTCCGCTTCCAACCCTGTGGGGAAGACATACAGATGTAGGGTCTTAATTTGAGCCAGTTTGCTACAGCAAGAAAATAATCCTGAACAGCAGCAGGACATTTGAATTATTATGTGGATTATAATTAATGGACATTTTTTGTAGGGGTTGATACATTTTTTGTTACGGCAAGTTAAGTCTGATATTGGAAATTAAAAACTTTAGAAACCTTTTAAAACCTCGAATACACTACAAGTTAGCATTTCCTGCTGTTCAAGAAAATTCTAAAGAACAAAAGAGTGATCAAATTAAGATCCTACATCTGTAGCTCAGTTAGATTAAACAAATAGAGAACGTTTAACTTTATATGACTGGATTCTTCTACTGCAGACACCATCCAAGAGTGAGAGCAGCCAAGACAATGCGCTGAATATACTGCAGGTTCACACATTACTCCATGTCTATACACACAGACACCTGAAAAGAGTTTGGGCCGGTGTACAAGAATAGCAACAAGCTCAGCAGAGCAGGCCAAGCTGACTGGATTGTGTTACACTCCAAACATTCTGGCAGTAAGAGCCGCATAGTTTGGAATTAGCAGTAGACTGGAGTGGCTAATACAAGCAAACACACGTGGAGGATTGGGGTTAGGGGAATGGGGAGGGTGGGGGGTTAGGGCTATGACTGGGCCCATCTGTTAGGACTGGAGGGGGCTTGGGGGGGACTTTTGGGGAGGGTCTTAGGGACAGGAAGTAGTGGTGTTTTGACAAGTCTCCTACATTTCACCCCCACCTCACCATACACACTTGAGGACCAATGGCAGCCAACACGTGCGTGTGGAAGGAATGTACACCAGTGCCTCCGCGATGGAAGAGATTCTCTCTTTCTGTTGTCAAATCCCTTTCCAACTGAAGGCCGTTTTTCAATGAACATAGCTAGGGTGATTGTGTGAATTTTACAACATGGCCTGAAAACAATCAAACACAGTCCCTGAAAGAAGTCTTTATTCTGTGAAGTCCCCATTTATTTATTTATTTATACTTCTTAGTTAGTGTCTGTGTCCATTGATAGTACTCTTCTAGGACCATTTCCTGTCCATTTTAGGACATGGTGAAACAGTGAAACAGCCCTTATGAGTCAATCTGCTTATGTCCTCGTAAACAGTGACAGCTCCACATGACAGTCAGACAATACGTCATCTGGCTGTTGAATCAGCTCATTGTACTGAATGCAGAGCAGACTCTCCCTAACTCAGGATCTGAACCCAACCAGGCTCTTTTACTGTAATGGTAATGCAGGTCTGGATATGTAGAATGGCACTATTCTGACAACACTGCTCAATGTCAGCAGTTTGCACGCCACAGAACCTCTGTCTGACAAAGGATGTATCGAATCAACACTGCATGGTGCCATGAAATAAGTTGTTATGGAAACAGTTCGGTTTAGATTGATGTAGATAAGAGCAGTTTTGCATTCTTCTGCTCAGGGCTAGGACACATGCAGCGATGATATCTTGTAGGGTTTCTCATCAGATCATCTATGTGTGTGTGTATGTGTGTGTGTGTGTGTATGAGGCTACCTCAGGACAGCTCTCGTCCCATGCTCCAGTGGGGTGTAGGGGCAGAAGGCCAGGTCTCCTACACACTGCAGGGAGCTTCTCATCGCATGGTGCCAACAGCCAGTTCCCCTCCTAGGACGGACACACACACACACACACATTTGAGTAATTTACTATATGAATTCAAATAAAGACGACGAACCAACCACAAACTGTAATCATCAAAGTCAAAAGGATTCAGTTGACCGTACCTTTATGTCAGTCTTGGCACAGAGCTGACTGTTACTATGGGTAGGCTGGTGCTTGTGCCAGAGAGTGAGGTCGACCGGGGAGCCGTCTGACCACTCTACAACTGAAGACGATAGCTTCTTTATCAGGCCGATCCACACCTCTGAGCCAGACAATGAGACTAGAGTACACACAGACATGTAAATATACATACATACAGTGGCTTGTGGAAATATTCACCCCCCCTTGGCATTTTTCCTATTTTGTTGCCTTACAACCTGGAATTAAAATTTTGGGGGGGTTTGTATCATTTGATTTACACAACATGCCTACCACTTTGAATATATAATAAAATATTTTTTTATTGTGAAACAAACAAGAAATAAGACAAAAAAACAGAAAACTTGAGCGTGCATAACTATTCACCCCCCCCAAAGTCAATACTTTGTAGCAATTACAGCTGCAAGTATCTTGGGGTATGTCTCTATAACCTTGGCACATCTAGCCACTGGGAATTTTGCCCATCCTTCAATGCAAAACTGCTCCAGCTCCTTCAAGTTGGATGGGTTCTGCTGGTGTACAGCAATCTTTAAGTCATACCACAGATTCTCAATTGGAT
This sequence comes from Coregonus lavaretus, assembly GCF_964263955.1. NCBI lineage: Eukaryota > Metazoa > Chordata > Actinopteri > Salmoniformes > Salmonidae > Coregonus > Coregonus lavaretus. Next base: position 5,264,430 of record NC_140025.1, read on the forward strand.
TGAGGTCTGGGCTTTGACGAGGCCATTCCAAGACATTTAAATGTTTCCCCTTAAACCACTCAAGTGTTGCTTTAGCAGTATGCTTAGGGTCATTGTCCTGCTGGAAGGTGAACCTCTGTCCCAGTCTCAAATCTCTGGAATACTGAAACAGATTTCCCTCAAGAATTTCCCTGTATTCCTTCAATTCTGACCAATTTTCCAGTCCCTGCCGATGCAAAACATCCCCACAGCATGAAGCTGCCACCACCATCCTTCACTGTGGGGATGGTGTTCTCTGGGTAATGAGAGGTGTTGGGTTTGCGCCAGACATAGCGTTTTCCTTGACGGCCAAAAAGCTCAATTTTAGTCTCATCTGACCAGAGTACCTTCTTACATATATTTGGGGAGTCTCCCACATGCCTTTTGGCAAACACCAAACGTGTTTGCTTATTTTTTTCTTTAAGCAATGGCTTTTATCTGGCCACTATTCCGTAAAGACCAGCTCTGTGGAGTGTACGGCTTAAAGTGTTCCTATGGACAGATACTCCAATCTCCGCTGTGGAGCTTTTCAGCTCCTTCAGGGTTATCTTTGGTCGCTTTGTTGCCTCTCTGATTAATTCCCTCCTTGCCTGGTCTGTGAGTTATGGTGGGCGGCCCTCTCTTGGCAGGTTTGTTGTGGTGCCATATTCTTTCCATTTTCTAATAATGGATTTAATGGTGCTCCGTGGGATGTTCAAAGTTTTGGATATTTTTTTATAACCCAACCCTGATCTGTACTTCTCCACAACTTTGTCCCTGACCTGTTTGGAGAGCTCCTTGGTCTTCATGGTGCTGCTTTTTTGATGGTGCCCCTTGCTTAGTGGTGTTGCAGACTCTGGGGCCTTTCAGAACAGGTGTATATATACTGAGATCATATGACAGATCATGTGACACTTAGATTGCACACAGGTGGACTATATTTAACTAATTATGTGACTTCTGAAGGTAATTGGTTGCACCAGATTTTATTTAGGGGCTTCATAGCAAAGGGGGTGAATACATATGCACGCACCACTTCTCCGTTATTTATTTTGTATACTTTTTTGAAACAAGTTATTTTTTTCATTTCACTTCACCAATTTGGACTATTCTGTGTATGTCCATTACATGAAATCCAAATAAAAAATCAATTTAAATTACAGGTTGTAATGCAACAAAATAGGAAAAATGCCACTTTTGCAAGGCATTGTACATACACACACACACACACACACACAGCATACTTAGTTTATTTGTCAACATTTAAAAAACAACCACATAAAAGACATTACCCTCCCATGACCCTTTATGATGTCCACACTATCCCAGAACATAGAAGACACTATACACCACATAAAGTAACTAACATCCATACTAGACTATAGAACCCCAGATCCAGACTCACCGTTAGCTAGCAGGTCCAGTAGCAGCTCTACCTCAGATAGAGAGTGTAGGCTGGTGAGGTTGGCCCCTACGGAGTCACAGGCAGTGGAGCAGTCCTTCCAGCTCCCTGCCTCAGCCTCTGCCAGGGCCTTGTAGCAGTAACGGTTGTGGGCCAGCCAGCCCTCGGAACACACCGTGCGGTAGTACTGCCAGTTATCTGGGGGCGGGTAATGGAGGAAAAAGGATGAGAGGTAACGGTCCAATTCAGCACAAAAACATTAGCACCTGTCATTCTAAGATTTAGGGGTAAAGAGAGAAAATGTCAGAGCATTGTCACTCTTCCAAGAGTCGTTCATCACTCTGGAGAACAATAAACGAAAGAAAGCCGTAAATCAAAGTTCGGTCCTAGCTGAAAACATTCTCAAATGGAGGTGTACTACTTGAACTTGTCTAATAAGAACGCTCATCATCCATTTTAAAACATTTCCAGTGTCATGCCTACTGAACCATACACAACCTATGTTTTCTGTTATAGCCCTGTTATAGCCTAGCGTGGAAGAATCTGAGGTCAAGAGTTCATGTTCGAGGTGGAACCCAGCTGTTGAGCCCTGTAGCTAGCTGCTAGCTGAAGCTCCTCTCCCATTCTATTGGTAGAATCATTCAAACCGACATTACTCACTGGAGTGACTCAGGAGTTCTATTGCCAATGGAATAAAATAACAAGACTTCTATTGGCACTGGAATAAATAACAAGAACACCATCAGGACAAAACAACCAAGCTGTGCTCAAATGCTGACCTGTTAGAGAAGGTTTTTCAGTACCAATCAACAGTTCTTGTTGGAGAGAACATCGTTTTGGAACATTACAAATGGATAATTCACCAGACGACTCTCGAGCCAGACAGAAACAATTGAGTCATTAGTATCAAACAAAACAAACAGCCAAACGTTGCTCATGTTTATGCAATTTGACCTATTAGAAAGGGCTGTTCAGAACTGCTAACAAGTACTAGTTGGAGACTGTGTATAAGAATATGACAAATGGGATAGCTCACCAAGCCCCAACACTCAAGTACCAAACACAACCAAACTCTGTGCATATGGCCCAAATGGCACCCTATTCCCTACATAATGCACTACTTTTGACCAGAAACCTATGAGCCCTGGTCAAAAGTAGTACACTATATAGGGAATAGAGTGCTATTTGGGACATAGGTATTAATAGTTCCCTAGGCCCTAGAGCCAGACGGACCTTGACCTGGGCTTTTTATCAGTATCTATATGTAATCACTTCCTATAAACCACAATGTAAAGGGGTTACTGTGAATTTGACAGTAGCTTACAGGCAGCTCGTGGCAAGTAAAATTCTGTATTTCATATAACAGTACACCTACTGTAATATAAATACGGTATCAAAGTAAGTACTGTGTAATAACACACAGTACAATACCTTAACATTTACTGTATTATACTGTAAAAAAAGTCAATGCTACCATAATCGGAATGAATTAATGAATGGATGAATGAATGAAATGTCACAGTATTTTACATTAGCAAGCAGGTTGGCCGCTAGGTAAAGTGTTTACACATTACAGTATATTAATTAATATTTGGTGTTTTATATCACTTGCACTTCTAGTGGCCTTAACAAAGGCTTCCAAACTGGCAACGACTACAGGGCAGAACAGACCAAGAAGACAAGGTTTAAGACTTGCTGCCACTCCATTCTGTCCCCTACAGTATACATATTGATGGGGCACTATAACCACATAGGAGTTAAACTGCTACAGCATTCTCACTCACAGGTGCAACAAATATAGCCTATTACAAGGCACCCCTCAAAATATGTTAATTAGCCAGAAACAACAATACCATGCACCCACTAGTGGTCAAAAGGTTTTTTGTGCTCCAAATATTAGGTACGGTACTGTATTCTGTGGGTTGGAATTACAGTACCATTCGAAATACAGCAATTGTATGCCCCGCCCACAACATTTTCCCACAACGCACCATCATTTACAGTATGTTGCAGTAAAACATTTCAGAGTATTTTACTGTTGAAAATACACCAAATGACCATATAATTTACAGTTTTCCATTACAGATTATTAATAATTTCTTGTAGTACAATGGCTGAGCACTAGGACAACAATAGCCTGAGCCCAGTCTGTTTGTGCTATCATGCCAACTCTTTGTCACTCATTGTCATGACAAACACTGTTTTTGCACAAACAGATATGGGACCAGGTTAGGGCCACAATAACAAACATATAGGGCCATTGATGTCTTACCTAGAGGCTCAGCTCTCCTGGTGTCATTGGGGGTCTTCTTACAGATGTAGGGTAAAGCAGACTCACAGGACAGACTCTGCCACTGGTGCCCCCCCGAGGCTGAGTTATACACCCCACACTGCCTGTTGTCCTGCAGAGGGCTGGATGATAGGCCTGGGAGAGACCAACAGGGGTAGGGGGGAGTTACGGGTAGAAAGAGAGAAACTTTGGCCTAGTTTCAAACACAAATCTCTGGCTCCCACTACTGCTACAGCAAGTACTTCTTGATTCCCAATGCTGAGATCCAAATGGACTGGACCGGTTTGAGCTAAATGGCCAGAAACTCCACTTCAGAGGGCTACATGAAGCTATTACATATTATTGCTAACGCCAATGCTGTTCATTCCGATCTTAAAGGAGGAATCTGTGCCTTGGAGTGGGAGTGAAAAGGTTGGAGCAGCCCAACTCTCTTACCTGAGGTGAAGTTGACCAGGGCTAGAGGAGCTCCATCAGACCACTGCCACCCTGTTCTCTCACTCAGGTGGTTCAGTCCAATCCAAACCATCACCCCCACGTCAGCCAACCGCTCTGAAAGACACAGAAGCACACACATGAACACCACTAACTCTGGGCAAAACATCTTGTCCTTTCTCCAACCTGAATAAGCAAACCTATGAACACAAGTCTGTTTTAATACTGCACCCAAGAGTTTATAGTTTATAGAGTTTATACTGTATGTGTAGCTCAGACCACCCCCCCCCCACCTTGTCTCCTTTCCTGACTAAAAGTTCAAATAAAGTTTTAAATGTTTAAATAGAATTATTAAATATAGTGATAAAATAGTTATAGAGACGAGTTGTCATACCTCTGATGTACCTCTGTTCAGTGAGGTCAGTGATGCTGAGTAGACTTCCTCCCTGGGCCAGGCAGGAGGAGTGGGCCTGGCTCCACGTTAGGATGGTGTAGAGGTTGAACTGGTAACACGCACGGCTCTCCTGGTTCAAGTCCCAGAACGTATCGCAACTCAACTCTGGAGACAGAGACAAATAAATGTTAATATTATCATGGTCGTGTTGTTTCAAAGACATTCGATCAAACCCACACTGTACAACAATACCGTTGTGTGTGTGTGTGTGTGTGTGTGTGTGTGTGTGTGTGTGTGTGTGTGTGTGTGTGTGTGTGTGTGTGTGTGTGTGTGTGTGTGTGCATCACCTTGACTGGGACAGAAGCCCCATTTCTCATCCTGGTCGTATCGACTGGTGGTGGCACACCAGCGATGGTGGTCCTCGCGCCCCTCTGCTGTGCACTCCGAGTACCACTTGTTGTTGTATTTGAATGGCAGGGCACAAGGCATGCCGTGGGCATTACCCAACAGTGTGTGGATCTCTACAGAGAAAAACGTTGTCACTACCACCTTCTTTGGGCTCATTTTCACGGTCATATAGTGAGCCAGTCTATTCGTTTTCTTATGTAAGTGATGATTAGCATTTGCATGGCTGCATTAATATCAAACCAACTGTGTCTCAATGAAACTGTCTGTGTAGAAAGAGGTCAGTCAGTACATGTCACTACTATAATATACTATGTATACTAGTGATGCGAGGGTTGACTCATAACCCGCAGTCTCCAAGGTTATATCCGCGGGGCGGGCGGGTTTAGGGTCATGAAATATTGTGTGGACGAAGGACGGGTGGATGGCAGGCAGGTTGAATAAAGAGAAAACAATGCATAACAAATCCATAAATGTATCATTCTTATGCAATTCATATCTATAGGCTACAATTCGTTTTTTCTTTCATTCGTTTTATCTGGCAGTGCGTAGGCTAGCCTAAGCCTAAGCTTAAACTTTAGGGCCTAACCACAGCGTGCCAAATACACACCAACTGCCAAATGCTTTTTGGAACAATGTCAGAGTTTAATTCAATAAGACAAAAGCTGCGAAATGGAGAGTTCAAATTAAATAGAAGGGAGGGCCAGAACAGTAGTCTAATGTTTGGGAAAGATTTGGTGAAGTGTTAAAAGAGGATTAAAGCAGTGCCGGCTATGTTATGCGTAATGATTGTGAGGCTCTATACAAATTCGAGTCACAAGACAGGGACTTCAAAATGGCATGTCAAGGGAACTGTAGGCTACTGTTCAGATGGGTTAAATGGAATAGTAGCCTAATTGAAATCTGGACACTGACTGTAGGTCTATAATTTCTCATATAGCCTAATAATATTAACTTCTGCAGAATTAATTATTTATTGCAGTAAAATGATACCCCAATAGTTATGGGGGAAAAAATCGATAGTTACATATTATTTTTGACGATATATCGTATCGTAAGCAATATTTTTTGAACATTGAATCGCAATAAAATCACAGTATCGAATCGCAATACATATCGTATCGGCACCTAAGTTTCGGGATAATATTGTATCGTGAGGTCCCTGGCAATTCTCAGCCCTAACACCAAATGTAAACAGGAGTGGAGAAATAAGATTGATTTCATTCAGCATCTTGAGAGAATGAGCGGTTAGGGACCGTCTGTAAAGGTGCTATCTTTATCAGCATAATAAAAGCTGATAGTATTTCAACCACATAGAATATGCATCCAAGACGAACTGAAATCGTATCAAAAACATGTTGGGTCATTTTAACAGCTTTTAATTTTCTTAAAACAGGTCAATTTTGGAGATTTTGCATAGGAAATCTTTCCTGTTCTTTTTTTCTTCTTGTATTTTCTCTCCGGTCCCTAAACGTCTTTGCTGTGCAAGAGAAGCAGAAATGAAAGAGGCTAGAGAAAACAAACTTTATCTATGTCAACTACATTGAAGCATTCATTCTATCGATTTATGACATTATTCTGATGAGCAAGGGTTTATTTAGTCTTCCAGGGCAACAAGTAATGACAGAAGAGAAGCTGCAAGTATCTAATTACAGACAAGTTCGTTGACTGACAAATAGTCTACCAAAATGTAAGGACATTATAAGCAGAAACATATGCCTATCTAAAAAGGCCCATCAAAAATTGTTCCGCCTTCTCTGACTGTACACCGCATTTTCTATATTTGCGGGTTAGGGTCGGGTGCGAGCCTCAGATTTTTTATTTATAATTTATAGTCGGGCGGTTGCAAATGGGTTATTAGCAATTGTGGGCGGGTGCGGGTGAACAAACAGCTGACCCGCCCTCACTAATGTTTACTACTTACCCTCATAAGGATAGGCACATGGCCCCTCCCCCGGTGTAGAGTACCTCCTCCACTGATGATAACTGGCCCTCTTGACCACCACCAGGCGTCCAGCCACGGACAGCTTCAGCTGGGACGCCCCGTACAACGTATTCCCATTGCACCTCCACCACAGGGTCTGGAGGGGTGAGTCACACTCGAAGGTGCCCAGGGGCTGGGTGGCGTCGCTGATGTTCAGGCCCAGACAGAGGCTGCTACCCAGATTGAAGAGGCGGTGGCGAGACACCCACTTCCACAGCATACGGCGGGTGGGTCTCTCACAGCTTTCCAGAACCAGGTTAGAGGAGGAGGAGGAGGAGATGCAGCGCTTCAGCTGGGTACTCTCCATGATGAACAGACCCTTTTCTGGGAATAGAGGGATTGATGGATGGAAAAGTAGGGTAGAGGTGAAGAATAATAGCATCTTCCACTGTAAACTCTACTATGCTGTCTATAGGACACTAATATTGGTGTTTGAGCACTAAAAGGTGCTCTCTTAAGGCTTCTGCATGCTTCGGTTCTGCTGGGCCGAACGAGTGTGCTCGCATACTCCCTTAAAAGACCTTTGCTTGAAAAACAAGAAAAAGTACAGTTTGTCCATCTTGAGAAGCCATAGCCAGTATACACTTCCTCAAAACAGTCAGAATTAATCTAAAATAATAAGATATCTGTCATTAATTTTAACGTTTTTGCCGAGATCTTAGTCGCACAATTTTACATCTCACTAAGATGTTTGGTGCAGTATTTCTCAAGTTAAAAAAATGTGCATGAAAATGAGTAATCTATTGTTGAATGGCAACAAACACTTTATTGAAGAATCCCTACTGTTGACCAATGACTGACGAAGGGGCATAGACTTCGGCTCCGAACTTCGGCTTGCCTCGAGAAAATGTTTTGTCTGCAAGAACAGCCGAAAAAACCCTTGCCGAAGACCAAAACGAATAAAAACGTCACAAAATATCGTCATAATATATGCACGAACTGTTCTGAACTGTTTATTGTTCAGGGCCTATCCATGTCATTCTCCTATTCACATGTCTGAAACAAGTGTGAATGTTTATAGTCTGCTAAAATGTATTATTAGGCCTATGCATAGTAACATTACTATTACAACATTACTACTAGCCTACATTGTCATATCCGATAAACATTTTCAATTCAATGAGACTGGAGACTGGAGGTTAGGTCATCCGACAGGCCTACTCTGTTTTACAAGCACAGCATGTGCCCAACCAAACAACATGTCTTAGCCTGTTTCTCTCTCTGTGTGTGTGTGTGTGTGTGTGTGTGTGTGTGTGTGTGTGTGTGTGTGTGTGTGTCCTCCTGTCATTCCGTTGGCATAATTGTATGACCCCATTTGAGCTCACTCCTGTTTACACCAGGGAAACATGCCCTCTACAGCCTCCGGTTACTATACTGTGCATACAGTTTATCCATGGTTACCTTTACCTGACCCTAAACTGTTCATCCCGCTACCCATAACAGCATCAATAACGATGTTTTATTCTTTCTGACCTGTCCAATCTATGCGCATCAGATGCCTGTTGGTCACATGATGAGTCAATTAATTAATTAACTGATCATGCATAATAAGGGAAACGTGTTCTTATTACGAAAGCATTTTGCAGTTCTTCCAGTCCAGATTACACAACAACATTTTCTTATACTGTTTATTGTATTTTTCCATAATCGAAACCGAGGATAATAAAACGCATCCCGCCATGCATCGAGCGGCGCAGCACTGTAGCCTACAGAAGCCTATGCAAATATTGTCTTGCACATACAGTATACCACACTTGCATACACAGGGAAACAATCCGTTTTTCCTATTGTAGACTTTCTTGTCCTGACTTGCATGACTGACCTATCATTAATAATTCTGTAAAAACAACCTGGAGAGTAGGCTACTAGTGGACACATTTTGATGTTGAATGCAGTCTGAGCTGAACTTACTGTAGAGTTCGGAAAGTTCTTTTTTCTCCAACACAACATTGTCTTCAATCACACAGTCGCAGCTATTCACAAAGACTATTGCAAAGATTAACAAGAGCACTCCTAAAGATTCTGTACAGCGTGATAAATATATTCTCATTTCGACGACAAGTTGCGGAATAAAAAGGCAAGAGTTCGAACATTCCGTGGTTGTTTTTCTCCTGAAGAACTTTCCGAAAGTTTGGGTAATCGCGACGTCACGGCCCAAGGTCTCTGCTGGGTAGTAAAGACAGCATAGTCTACATTTCTTCCAGACAATTTTTGGGCGGGGGTCGGTTTTTATGGCTTTTACACACGTTTTAGAAGAACATTGATAGTCTATTTCAAATAATACTCAACAATAGGCCTACATAATTTACACTAATTGACAATCGATAATAAATCAAAACAATAGGCTATGCATGATGATGTGGCAACAACTCAAAAGTTCAACTTTATTTTTGCGCCATACATTGAAGTTAATCAATTATTCTTCTCAAAATTATTCCAATCAAGATTACATAATTCAAGGCTCAGCCTCGATTCAAAACCCCAAATAAAACATTCATAACACATAAAACATAAAACATTATTGCAGTAGTATCAAGCCTACTCAGCTTATTCTCAGTTGTAGGCTACCTATGTCCCAACCCAAAATCTATGAAAAAAAGTACAGATGTAGGATCATAATTTGAGCCAGTTTGCTACAGCAGGAAAATAATCCTGCAGCAACAAGAAATGTAAATGATTATGTGGATTACAATTAATGGATATTTTTGTAGGAGTTGATATATTTTTCGTAAGGGAAAATCAAGTCTGAAATTTCAAAGCAGAAATTACAATCTTCAGAAACCTGTTTAAACCTAAAATACCCTATACGTTTGACATTCCCTGCATTGCAGGAAAGTTCTCCTGCAACAGGGTGATCAAATTAAGATCCTACATCTGTAACAACCTAAATGGGAAATTCCAGTGTTCAGTTCAGCAGAGCGTTTGTACCAGAGACAACTTTAACAGCAGCAAAATCGAAGTCATTTCACTTTGAGATGATTCATAGCTTGACATTCCATTGTCTGTCTGCTGATATGAGATAGCATCCCTGAAGAAAATACATTCCTTTTGGAGTGATACAATGTTGTACATTGTGGTGTTTACAATTTTTCCTTACACCACACACACACACACACTTGCATGCACATGCACACACGCACGCACACACACACACACATAGGTCCTATACAACATAAACATCTCTACAACGGACATCCAGTGCACTCAACTGCGGGTAAATATTTGATATATAAAAGCTGATGTCATCATCAGTAGCCATCCATTGAATGAATATCAACTTTCGGTCCCCCTGCGCTTTTATAAGTTACATTTTTAAACGTTGACGTCGAGCTTCTAAACAGAGGGTTTGTACCCTGTGGAGAAAGAAAAAAAAACAGTTTAACAGTAAATTATACAAGAATTTCAGAGTAATTGACATTACACAGAGCAAATGAGGACAAGGACACCATCTCACCGACTGCCATTTAGCCTTTGCCCTCTCGGCCTCAAACTTGGCGACCTCTTTGCGGTCGTGGACTGAGATCAGCAGCTTCCACACCCCCAGCAGGATGAGGCCAATGGTGAGGATGGACAGAGAGACCCCCAGTACTATCATAGCTATGTTTGGGGGCTCAGGACAGTCTGGAGGGAGAGAGAGAGAGAGAGACAGACAGACAAACACACAAACACAGTTACTTCCGTAGTCATCACAGAGACACACTTTCGAGGTGTAACTGTAATAGCAAGTTTTGTTAGCACACTTTTCGAGATAAATTATCTGAACATTACAGTGATTGTTACCCAGGTTGTGATAGATATGGAGTCCTTTTATGCTAATGTTATGAATATATATTATATATTGACAGGGGTGAAAAATCTGTCTGGCAAGCAGATCATTGGGCATTCCGTTTCCAATGTTTCCCACTGAGATTCTCACCCCTGCCTGTTAACTGTTGCACTGTATGTACAGTGCCTTGCAAAAGTATTCATCCCCCTTGGCGTTTTTCCTATTTTGTTGCATTACAACCTGTAATTTAAATTGATTTTTATTTGGATTTCATGTAATGGACATAGACAAAATAGTCCAAATTGGTGAAGAGAAATGAAAAACATAACTTGTTTCAAAAAATTCTAAACAATAAATAACGGAAAAGTGGTGCGTGCATATGTATTCACCCCCTTTGCTATGAAGCCCCTAAATAAGATCTGGTGCAACCAATTACCTTCAGAAGTCACATAATTAGTTAAATAAAGTCCACCTGTGTGCAATCTAAGTGTCACGTGATCTCAGTATATATACACCTGTTCTGAAAGGCCCCAGAGTCCGCAACACCACTAAGCAAGGGGCACCACCAAGCAAGCAGCACCATGAAGACCAAGGAGCTCTCCAAACAGGTCAGGGACAAAGTTGTGGAGAAGTACAAATCAGGGTTGGGTTATAAAAAAATATCAGAAACTTTGAACATCCCACGGAGCACCATTAAATCCATTATTAAAAAATGGAAAGAATATGGCACCACAACAAACCTGCCAAGAGAGGGCTGCCCACCAAAACTCACAGACTTGGCAAGGAGGGCATTAATCAGAGAGGCAACATAGAGACCAAAGATAACCCTGAAGCAGCTGCAAAGCTCCACAGCGGAGATTGGAGTATCTGTCCATAGGACCACTTTAAGCCATACACTTCACAGAGCTGGGCTTTACGGAAGAGTGGCCAGAAAAAAGCCATTGCTTAAAGAAAAAAATAAGCAAACACGTTTGGTGTTTGCCAAAAGGCATGTGGGAGACTCCCCAAACATATGGAAGAAGGTACTCTGGTCAGATGAGACTAAAATTGAGCTTTTTGGCCATCAAGGAAAATGTCTGGCGCATACCCAACACCTCTCATCACCCCGAGAACACCATCCCCACAGTGAAGCATGGTGGTGGCAGCATCATGCTGTGGGGATGTTTTTCATTGGCAGGGACTGGGAAACTGGTCAGAATTGAAGGAATGATGGATGGTGCTAAATACAGAGAAATTCTTGAGGGAGACCTGTTTCAGTCTTCCAGAGATTTGAGACTGGGACAGATGTTCACCTTCCAGCAGGACAATGACCCTAAGCATACTGCTAAAGCAAGACTCGAGTGGTTTAAGGGGAAACATTTAAATGTCTTGGAATGGCCTAGTCAAAGCCCAGACCTCAATCCAATTGAGAATCTGTGGTATGACTTAAAGATTGCTGTATACCAGCGGCACACATCCAACTTGAAGGAGCTAGAGCAGTTTTGCCTTGAAGAATGGGCAAACAACCCAGTGGCTAGATGTGCCAAGTTTATAGAGACATACCCCAAGAGACTTGCAGCTGTAATTGCTGCAAAAGGTGGCTCTACAAAGTATTGACTTTGTATAGTTATGCACGCTCAAGTTTTCAGTTTTTTGTCTTAATTCTTGTTTGTTTCACAATAAAACATATTTTGCATCTTCAAAGTGGTAGGCATGTTGTGTATATCAAATGATACAAACCCCCCCCAAAATCAATTTTAATTCCAGGTTCTCTCACTGTTCATACTTTTATGTGATGTTCAAAACCTTTAAGTGAATCTGGCCCAAGGTGTGGTGTTGACCTTACCGTACATCTTTAGATTATACACAGTGCTCCCTGTGTCCCCAGCCACCACATTGAAAGAGATGAAGCACTCGTTCTCGCTCTTTAGGTTACACAGCATGGACTGGCTCTCATCGTACTCTGAAAAGCAATGTGGACACATACACAGCTATGAAGATGGAATGAATGAATAAGCCATATATCAACTTCCCTCTGCATTGTAAGAGGGCGTAAGAGGATACCCTCCTCTCTATTCTGCTGCCAATATGATTTCCATATCAAAGGCCAATATCTATGTTGTGTGAATGTGTGTGTGTGTGTGTGTGCGCGTGTGTGTGTGTCACACCATTGTATTTCACATCTGAGTCCTGAAGATCTGGTGCGATGATCAGATACACCTCTCAGCTTGCATTAGTGTGAACGGGTTCAAAATAAGCTCCCATTTAAAGGAACAAACCCGCAAAGTCAGGTCCTTGTATTTTCAACCAGCACCACAATAGCCCCGTCTGTAGAACAAGGTAAATAATATGTTCCCCTTTGTCTAGTGTCAGGTTAACACTGGACCCAGACAGTGTTCTGTTGGGAGAGGGAAAGGGTTGAAGAGAGTGAAGATAGGGGCAAAGAGAGACACTTGATGCAGGACGGGCCAGCATACCTCCAGATCTCTGACCCATGGGGGAACTTTACATGCTAGTCTGTTTATTACCCATGCAGGGCAAACAACGTGGGGTGATCATATTAAACAGGTAAAAGCAAGTGCCAGACAAGGGAAAGTTCCCCCAGAAACTTCTTCATCAAGGTTGGCAAGGAAACAATGTACCATTGTTGGATGCAGAAATAGTCTGGCATCAAGCCTAGCAATCACACATTTGATTAAAACAAGTGGTTATAATGCTGTTTCTGCTGTCACATTCTCTAGTTCTCATTTCACAATATTGATTTGAATCTTATCAGTCATGATTCGGCTACTCGTATCTATAAACAGATCAGACAGAAAGACAGACAGGCAGGAGTAACTAACCTGTGGAATTGTTGATGAAGACGTGAGAGACGCTGCACCTTTGGACACACTCCTCTGTGGCCTCCTCTTCTGCTTGTAGATGACACTCCACACAGGTCCTGAGGAACACACACACAATCTGTCACGTGTTGAGTGCTGGTCTCAAGAGGAGGGGTATTTGTGTTCCCTGATAAAGAGTGAACAGATGAAGCCTTGGCCAGATTTCAGTTTGCTCCTAAGGCTTCTCTCTCTCTCTCTCTCTCTCTCTCTCTCTCTCTCTCTCTCTCTCTCTCTCTCTCTCTCTCTCTCTCTCTCTCTCTCTCTCTCTCTCTCTCTCTCTCTCTCTCTCTCTCTCTCTCTCTCTCTCTCTCTCTCTTGCTCTCTCTCTCTCTCTCTCTCTTGCTCTCTCTCTCTCTCTCTCTCTCTCTCTCTCCTCATCAAAGTAAAGACGGGCAAGAATCAATTAGTCAAATAAAGGGTAAAGGGCTTCTCAATACTGTAGGTAAACGTAATTTGTTTTCATTGGACCTCAAAAACTTTCTGCTGAACATGACCAAGGTTTCACACGACGTGGGCTAATGTGGAACATGACCCAGTTTCACAGGATGTGGGCTAGTGTGGTCTAGACATTTGCTATAAGTGTTAGCATCTCATCAGTTTCAGTACTGTATTTGTCTGCAGTCCTGTCTACAGTCGCTGTTGCCATTCCTGAAACAGATGGCTTACAGTGCCTTCAAAAAGTATTCACACCCCTTGAGGTTTTCCACATTTTGTTGTGTTACAGCCTGAATTTGGTTCACTGGCCTACACACATACCCCATAATGTCAAAGTGGAATTATGTTTTTACAAAATGTTACTAATTAATTCAAAATGAAAAGCAGAAATGTCTTGAGTCAATAGGTATTCAACCCCTTTGCTATGGCAAGCCTAAATAAGTTCAGGAGTAAAAATGTGCTTAACAAGTCACATAATAAGTTGCATGGACTCACTCTGTGTGCAATAATAGTGTTTTACATTATTTTTTAATGACTACCTCATTTCTGTATCCCACACATACAATTATCTGAATGGTCCCTCAGTCAAGCAGTGAATTTCAAACACAGATTCAACCACAAAGACCAGGGAGGTTTTCCAATGCCTTATTAATTACACTTTGGATGGTGTAGCTATACACCCAGTCACTACAAAGATACAGGTGTCTTTCCTAACTCAGTTGCCAGAGAGGAAGGAAACCGCTCAGGGATTTCACCATGAGGCCAATGGTGACTTTAAAACAGTTACAGAGTTTAATGGCTGTGATAGGAGAAAACTGAGGATGGATCAACAACATTATAGTTGCTCCACAATACTAACCTAAATGAAAAGATGGAAGCCTGTACAGAATACAAATATTCTAAAACATGCATCCTGTTTGCAATAAGGCACTAAAGTAAAACTGTTAAAAATGTGGCAAAGAAATTTACTTTATGCCCATAATACAAAATGTTATGTTTGGGGCAAATCCAACACAACACATCACTGAGTACCACTCTTCATATTTTTAAGCATGGTGGTGGCTGCATCATGTTATGGGTATGCTTGTCATCAGCAAGGACTAGGGAGTTTTGGGGGGGATAAAAATAAATGGAATAGAGCTAAGCACAGGAAAAATCCTAGAGGAAAACCTGGTTCAGTCTGCTTTCCAACAGACACTGGGAGACAAATACACCTTTCAACAGGACAATAACCTAAAGCACAAGGCCATATATACACTGGAGTTGCTTACCAAGACAAAGTTGAATGTTCCTGAATGGCCTAGTTACAGTTTCTACTTAAATCGGCTTGAAAATCTATGTCAAGACTTGAAAATGGCTGTCTAGCAATGATCAACAACCAACTTGACAGAGCTTGAAGAATTTTTAAAAGAATAATGTGCAAATATCTAGGTGTGCAAAGCTCTTAAAGACTTAGCCAGAAAGACTCACAGCTGTTATATGTACTGTATTGACTCAGGGGTGAGAATACTTATGTAAATTTGATATTTCTAGATTTAATTTTCAACACATTTGCAAAAATTTCTATAAACATGTTTTCACTTTGTCATTATGGGGTAATGTGTGTAGATGGGTGATAATTTTTATTTATTTAATCCATTTTGAATTCAGGCTGTAACACAACAAAATGTGGAATAAGTCAAGGGGCCTGAATAGTTTCTGAAGGCACTGTATATATTACCCATTGGGAAACTGGACAGGTGTGTGCTCTTCTTACCTAGCAGAGCTACAGGAGTCTCCACAGGTAGGGCACCTTTCACAGGTGTCTCCAGAGGCTCCGGGCATGGAACACACACACTTCCCGCACACACACTTCCCCCGTCCGCTGCACAGCGCTCCGTCCTCCGACACACACGTGTCCCTGCTGCTGCTGCAGTTACAGTACTCCCCCGTCCAGCCGCTCAGACACACACACTCGCCGCAGTCACAGTCCCCGTGACCTACACACACACACACACACACATTAGCATGCAAGAAAGTGACTACAGTGTATCTTGCTGCAATATTCTAAGGTCATATGTTATATTACTGAGTCATTAGTTGTTTTCATCAAAAGTGGAATAGGTGAAACCACAATGCCTGTCATGAGAGTCCGTGTTTCGACCGTACGTACACACCTCCACAGAGTACCCCTCGGAACCTCACACACGAGAAGTCGTCACACTCGCAGTAGGCCCCGTAGATGCGTCCGAAACTCGACGGCTGACACACACACTGGCCACAGTAACACTCCCCTTGTCCGCTACACAACTCTGCAGCGCCACTGGCCTTGCAGTTACTGCTCTGGGTGCTCTCCTCCATACACTCACACTTGGACCCCATGTACCCTGGATCACACAGGCAGGAGCCACACTCCAGAGATCCCCGGCCCAGGCTGCAGTGGCTGCTGTTGGGCTCGGGGGTCTGGTGACAGGGACAGGAGCACAGGGACTCCAGCTCTAACTCCAGGGGGTCCTGGAAGCCCACCGGTTTGATGAGGAAGTGCTGGGGACCGTCGAGACACTCCGAGAGTTCTACAGTCACGTTGAAGGAGACCTGGGAATCACAGAGATTGAAGGGTGAATGTTATAGCATACATGTATTGAGGTGGCTGTATTGTTATGACAAGAGGAACCTTTTGACATATTGTTCTTGAATATCACTGACCAACTGCTTCATATTTGCAAATATTACTGTGCATTGACAAGCAAAATAGGAACAAACCGTGTCTCCAGCTTTGACGTTGGAGCATAGTTTCTGTCCAGGTAGTACCGTTCCATCCTGACAGATAGCTGTGAAGGAGATCTGTAGATCCTCAGTGTCTCCTAGTATCTCCAGCTCTATCTCAGACCGCAGCTCCTGGAAACAGAAAGTGAACCTATAACAGGGCCGTGGTCAGGTGCTAGTCCTGTGTGTGTGTGTGTGTGTGTGTGTGTGTGTGTGTGTGTGTGTGTGTGTGTGTGTGTGTGTGTGTGTGTGTGTGTGTGTGTGTGTGTGTGTGTGTGTGTTGTGTGTGTGAAAGGGAACCATAATAAGCTTCTGCAACCACTGACTTATTACTCACTTTCTAAGTCTACAGTATGCTCCAACACTGATAAGGTTTACCCAGCTGTGCCTATTCATTTCTAGTCTTCCAGTATATAGGTAAGTCCCTTTCTCTGAGTGGTGTGAGTCATGATCCCAGTAACTTCCCAGGTATTCCGTCAAGCTCCCAGGTTTTCCAGGTGTTAGTAGCCAATCACCACAGGGTATAGTGAGATAGATCTGACCTCAGAGCAGACTCTTAGGACTCTTTCTCTAAGTGAGCACAGTGTTGACAGAGTACTTGGCATTTTTTTATCCTTTAGTTCCTTCAGGCCTTTGGGGAAGATGTGGGCTGTGTGATGCTTGAGAATACAAAGCTAGATGTTTAGCCAAAAGCTGGAGCTGAGACACAGCTGGAGCAGTACTGTACTCATGTACAGTGTATTATGAGGAGCACTAGATCAATATCTAGTTATCCCACAAATAAGGTACATTGGTAACGTGGCTGACATCTTAATAACTTTCACATAAAGTATGTCCTGTACATTTCTTATTATGCTAGATGCTAGATGCTAAGTGCTTTGCCATTAGCTCTGTATTGAATAAAGCTCTCAGTGAAGCCCCTTGGCATAGCTAGCAGAGCCAGACGTGACTTGGCTATGGTAGGCTGTTCAGGAAGTGTCTGATGAAGTGATTAGAGGCTGTGGGTCTGCTCTCATCTCCCTCAACACACACGCACTCACTCGCGCATACCCTCGTGTATACACTCGCACACACACACACGCTGTAGGAGTGCAGCCAATAGGGATTAGACTGTAGGGAGGAACACAGAGCCACAGAGGATCAAACAGCAGGGGCGAGTACAGACCTGCTGACTGCATACTGAGGTTCAGAGAGGAGAGGGAGAGAGGGGTGTTGGAGAGAGGAGAGAGAGAGGGGTGGTGGAGAGAGGAGAGAGAGAGAGGGGTGTTGGAGAGAGGAAGGAGAGAGGGGTGTTGGAGAGAGGAAGGAGAGAGGGGTTTTGGAGAGAGGAGGGAGAGAGGGGTGGTGAAGAGAGGAGGGAGAGAGAAGAGATAAACAGAAAGGAATAATCTAGGCCGAGGCAGCTAGGCAGAGGTCACTATGGCCATGTACTCAGCAAGTCTCAATAGTCCTGCTAGCTAACTAACAAACACACTGTACACCCACAGTGACAGGAGCGTATTCTTACCTTATACGCTGTCACAATCAGTTCCAGGATGTTCCTTGAATCTGATTCCAAAACCCCCACCGTGGCACCAGGTATGAAATGTGCATAGTTCTGAGATAAAACACACAACATATACACTGTTACTGTTTATGTAGGTCGGTCGTCCAGTCACAGCAACCTCATAAGGAAATAAGCTCTACCGAAAACAGGAAGAAAAGAGCGCTTGTTCCAACACGTCCACTGAGAGTACTTAATGAATCAAATATGCTAACCTCAACGATACATAGAGATACATTTTGCTTCTCCATTCCATAACCGGCTTACCACATACCTCATTTCAACCCGGTGTTTTTTAACAGGTAAATGTCACATTGCTGTTGGGAAAAAGACAATGGAGGGAGAAGGAGAAGTTCTCACCTCGTAGTTGTGTTTCTGATTTTCCGTCACAGCGAATATAAGCAGGATATTGTTCTCCACCAGTTTATCCATCAGCTGTCCCAGAGTTGGGTATTCCTGGGAGGACAAAGTCAGTATTTTAAAACCTCAGACCATCGTATTTCATACCAATTAATAAAACAATTCAAAGTATTTATAAAGCCTTTTTCACATCAACAGTAATAAAAAGTGCTTTACAGTCACCCGGCCTAGACCCCAAAGAGCCAGTAGTCTTTACAGTAAAGGGACACTCTTTCACCATGTATAGGAATGAAAGCCATGTTATAGTATCATAAATAGTGAATCATAGTATTACAACCCCAGTCATAGACATAATGAATGGATCTGATGTGACTGTCCCCTTACCAGATGGGCAGCCATAGAGTATTCATTGTTGCTGTCCAGATGGCACTCCCCGTCGTTAGGGATGACGATGCCTGACATCTTGCTGTCCATCCCAAAGTGAGAGTCGGCGTCGCTCACAAACACCAACAGACGCATGGAGTCGTTCCTCCAGCCTATCTTGTCCTAACAGGGAGAGATGAGAGATTATTATATCGGAATAATCCAATAGTCCGATGTCAAAGCACACCTGAAGTTCCCTTGAAAAATAAAGATATTCTATTCCATTCCATTCCCTTCCCTTACATTCTATTCTACAGTATTATTTTATATTCAGCTCTATTCTATTCTATTAAAATGGGGACAAATCAAATCAAACCTGAACCACAGACTCTGTCACTTACCCCACAGACAGCAGCCTGCATGATGGCATCGAAGCCACACTCCGGCAGGTCGATGTTGGCAGACACACGCTGGTTGGTGATGATGTCGTTGAACTTCTCTGTGCTGCTGGTGAGGGGCAGGACGTGTTTGTATCCAAACGTTGGCAGACAGCTCTCATCCACACTCCTGCACGGGAATACCACAGAGAAACATAGCGTATTACATCTATGACCAGGGTTCCCACTCTTAGACAAATTACAAATAAAATAACTTTACATGACTTTCCATGTCTACAGATAGGAATTTCCATCACTGTTTAACTAATGAATTATTACTAGCTATTACCATTACTAAGAACAAGTAAGCTTGTTATAAACAGACTCGTTTACTAAGCTCTTTCAGTGAGAAAATCTGTCTCTTCCACAGAAAGCTGGTCCTTTGTAGCTCAGTATGGTGCTTGTAACGCCAGGGTAGTGGGTTTTGATTCCCGGGACCACCCATACTTATGCACGCATGACTGTAAGCCGCTTTGGATAGAAGTGTCTGCTAAATGGCATATATTATATTATTATATAAAGAAAGTGGTCTTCATTTGTACTTTAACCATAGAGGATGTGGTGTTACAAATGGTTTTCATTTAATTTCTCCCAACCATACTGTACCCTACCTGCAAGGGTTCTCCAACTCTCCAGGAGTGATCTTAATGAACGGGAGGACTGGTTTCTCAACGAAGGACCCGAATCCAAGTCTGAATTTACTGGTGAGCTTTGCCATCTCCTTGGACAGGGTGGAGCCCAAGTCTTTAATCATCTCCAGGTCGTCAATCATGGAGGCTGAGAGGTCCATCAGGTAGTAGATGTCTACAGGGTAGTCCTCTGTCTGCTGCACACTGATCTGGAAGGTCACCTCACTGCCTGAACAAAAAAAAACAAGAAATAGGAGAGTGTTTTCTGTCTCTCTATCCGGGCTCCGTTCAGTTCAAGGGCTGACCATGCTAGTGAGAAATGATATTCATATTATTATCTTTATGTGAAAAATGGTGTGAAAATATTCATTAAACATCCTCCCTTCATCAAAAATAGTTTCTAAATCAACTTCAAATCACCGCCAGGCCAACATGTACTCACATTGTGAGCAGTAGGCAGTGTACCCAATGACTGTATAAATAATGAACACAGCGACTGCCCCAGGTCTCCATCAATAACTGTATAAATAAGGGTTTACCAGTTCTGAGTTTGAGGGCCATCTTCTGTGGCGATATCTGTGTGCTGTTGGTATTCCCCGTCTTCTTCCCGAGAGGCTGGTCCCGGTGGACCTCGGAGATGGTCACAGGGAATTCTACCTGGTCCTGGGGACAGCCCCTCTCTTGGAGGACGTATGGCGTGTCACATCGCTCACTGATTAAAAACGAGTCTGTGAAATTCTGAGAGGTTAAAAACACCACAAGGTTTTACTCCCACATTACAACCAATCTGACACAGATATTTGTGTTTTGTCAGTCAATAGTCATATTCATACTGTAGTACTAACTGAAAGGTACAACTTCTGAAGATCATTTAGGCAGTGATTATATTTGGCCCCCAAGTTTTCTGTGCAATATATATATATATATATATATATATATATATATACATTTCATTCTTGGACATAAAAGACTGTAAAATCACCAGGAAATGACCTCAAAGTTATTTGTATTAAAGGAAATATGTTCCTAAGTATTCCCATGCATAAATAGAGAGGCATATGTGATCGTATCCCAATATAATCAAGGTTTGAAATTATTCAGTTTTTGTCAAATATTGTATCTGTTTGGGATTCTTGCGGTCAATTTGCCGTGCCCAAATTATTTATAACTATAATGCGGCCCCCCGACCATCCGCTCAAGGAACAATCGGCCCACAGCTGAATATAATTGGGTTCCCCTACCCTAGATGTATAGCCTACCTCTTGTGTGCACCATGCACAGTGGGGACCCAGCTGGAGACACTCATCACAAGTCACTGCACTGCCAACCGAACATGTTCCTACATGGACACCACACGGGGAATATAGAATAGAGAAGTGGTCAGTGTGGTTGGCCCTGTCTAACACAGGTTATACTGTCTCACGGCACTGCACTGCCTGGCATGTAATACGGTATATCAGTATATGAGTGATTGTTTAGTGCCTCTGTCTTTGTGATGTGCCTGGTTAACTTGCGCATGAATAACTAGAGCAAACGATCGGTTATGTTATCATGATAAATCACAATAATAATTTGTAAATAAATAAATATTTGTATATAAAAACCACTGGATCAAATAAACTAATTCAAATGTAAGCAATACATTGCATTCATGTATGAAGTGGAATATTTATCTCTATAAAAGTATACTAAAGGTATTATAATCTAGGGGAAAATCTGGATATACTGCAGTTACATGTAACCTTGAAAGGAGAAGTTACTGAAGTTATTTAATCAAAGCCATTTGATTCGGTCTCTAGCCTTACCCTCCACGTTGTTGATCCAATGCCGAAGAATCAGGACCAGAAGTACTGCAATCCCCATTAGTCCTCGCGGTTACTGCTATAGGGATATGAAAGAACAACAAAACATTCTCTGGTACTCACATATGTACAGTAAAAGTAACCAAACAAATAGGTATTCCAGCCTTAGCAAGCTTTTCTTGGTATCACTGTCTAGGCTAAAGGACAAGAGAGTGCGCGGTCTTTCTTACCTGGCAGGAAAGACGTTGAGTGCCTGCTTGGTTCAGACATTCTTACCTGCCCAGCCTTTTATGTTCACTTCCGTACAGGTGAGAACATTAACCGAACGGGACTACAGAGTGAGTGAGTGAGAAGTGAGAGGGCGGGTGTGAGCAATGAGCGGCGAAGTGAGGCCAGACAACAGGTACATTGAACTGGGTTTTATCGAGATTTCAATGGAAGATTATTTGATAATCGAAATATAACCGAAATTAACTTTTATTTTTACATATATATATTTTTTAAATCAATGTTATTTTGTAAGCCTGCAATCTTAAACTGTAATAACAAATATTGAAGTGCAGGTTATGGGATAAATGATCAAATCCATGTAACTATTTGTACACACAAATGAATAACTTTGTAATATTGTTTCAAACGTTCACCAATATTTCCAAAATTGGGAAATAGCATGTTTCATTCTGCCTTTCTAAATAACCCTGTTATGTGTCCTAGGACTGATCATTATTCATTTTCAATCTGCCATGACAGAAATAATTCCGTCTATACTGGACCTCTAATCTCACTGCAAAATATATACATTTACATTTTAGTCATTTAGCAGACGCTCTTATCCAGAGCGATTTACAGGAGCAATTAGGGTTAAGTGCCTTGCTCAAGGGCACATCGACAGATTTTTCACCTAGTCGGCTCGGGGATTAGAACCGGCTCGGGGATTAGAACCAGCGACCTCTCGGTTACTGGCACAACGCTCTTAACCACTAGAAAGTTTGAATATGAGTATTGATGCATTTATGAAGGCCATAGTATTTGTAAGGTATGCTTAGTGGTTAAGAGCGTTGTGCCAGTAACCGAAAGGTCGCTGGTTCTAATCTCCGAGCCGACTAGGTGAAAAATCTGTCGTTGTGCCCTTGAGCAAGGAACTTAACCCTAATTGCTCCTGTAAGTCGCTCTGGACAAGAGCGTCTGCTAAATGACTAAAAATGTACATGTAAATTGCCTTATGCTTATAAATGGGTAATTAACTTGTTCTAATGCCTCATGACCTATAATGACAACCTGATAAATACCTAGGCCAGTAGCCTTACTCCTAGTGATCACAGATTAATATAATATTATTTGCCATTTAGCACACACTTATATCCAAAGCGATTTACAGTCATGCGTGCATATATTTTAAATATGGGTGGCTCTAGCGGGAATCGAACCCACAACCTTTGGCATTGCAAGCGCCATGCTCTACCAACTGATCCACACAGGACCAAATTATTTGAATCAAGTCAAATCCTTGTGCTTGCAAAACATCACACCTTCTAACTTCCAGAATATGCAACAGAACACTTACCCATATAACACATCTCCTTCAACCATTGTTTATAGGCTATAACATTTACATTTTAGTTATTTAGCAGACGCTCTTATCCAGAGCGACTTACAGTTAGTGAGTGCATACATTTTTTTTGTTCATACTGGTCCCCCGTGGGAAACGAACCCACAACCCTGGCGTTGCAAACACCATGCTCTACCAACTGAGCTACACGGGCTTATAACATCATATTCTATTCTGTGTTGTATTGATCCATGTAGCAATTTGACTGGGTCTATTATTGAGCTGTGTATAAAAGGGGATGTAGGCCAACGTGATAACCATTGTTGATAGGGACAAAATCCAATTGTCCAGATGTGCCACACCATAAGTCAATATCCCCGAATTACCCAGAGAGACACTGCAACTGAAACAATATGTTAATATTTAACATGACCAACCACTCAGAAATGTACATATCTCAAGGGTTCATTTCATTTTAATGATTAACGTAGGGACAAAAACAACGTCTCAGGCTCTTTTGAAAAGTAGTCTATTGCTCAATACAAATATCCTCATAAGCTTATGTTCATGTGTGTGCGTGTGTGTGTGTTTGTGCGTGTGTGTGCGTATCTAACCTGCGAGTGAATGAGCGGTGAATGTGTGTGTGTGTGCGTAGCACATGGAGTGTGTGTCTCAACAGGCGGTGTGTGTAGGTGGTGAACAATTCACAGCTGCAGTGTGGATTTCTCAGCTCGTCCGTTCCAGACAGAATCTCCTACTAAAGCAGCATCACACCCCTCCGAATCGCAGTAAGCCCCTCATCTGTTACTCCAAACCCCCTCCTTTCCTTCTCTGTTACTATCCCCCTCTCCACTTCTCCTCTCATATTTACTAATCTCTCCATATGATTATTCCATTATATAATCTCTCTTCTTCTCTACTCCTCTTCTCTCCATCCTTTCTCCTCTCCTCCTCCACCCCCAGAGGCACCCAGCTGTCTGTCATCCCCACTGTCATCCCATCTAAGCTGATGGATGGAGTGACGGTGAAACTACAGCACTTGTCCTCTGCCACTCTGCAGCTCCCTCCATTCTTTTTTTTTCTTTTCATTTTTTTTAAACTCAATTTTTCATTTTTTAAAATTCAATTTCATAATTTCATTTCATTTAGTTTATTATTATTATTTTTCTTATTTTCTTATTTTTCTTCTTTATCTGCCCTAGAGGGCAAACATGTGTACAGTTGTGCCGCAGTCTTTCAGAGAAAGCACACAGGCCACCCATAAACATCTTTAAAACATACACAAGTGTGACCTTTTAAAATATTATCTGTTGCTATCTGACAACTCAGATATTCATTCTTGCATTAAATTGTCCTACCTAATTGTCCTACCTAACCATCTTAGATATCCATTCATTCATTAAATTGTCCTACCTAATTGTCCTACCTAACCATCTTAGATATCCATTCTTTCATTAAATTGTCCTACCTAACCAGCCCAGATATCCATTCTTTCATTAAATTGTCCTATCTAACCAGCTAAGATATCCGTTCTTTCATTAAATTGGCCTACCTAACCAGCCTAGATAATCATTCTTTCATTAAATTGTCCTACCTAACCAGCCCAGATAATCATTATTTCATTACATTTTCCTACCTAACCAGCCCAGATAATCATTATTTCATTACATTTTCCTACCTAACCAGCCCAGATATCCATTCTTTCATTCAAAGTGTCCTACTTAACCAGCCCAGATTCCCAAAAAAGTGTTCTCCAGCATGTCAATAAACCCTTAGCCAATCTCTGGGTCAGATGGTCATGTCTAACCATGCAGAGAGAAATAGAAAAAGCTTATTTTCATCTTCAATGTTGCTTTCCCAATGTTTCATTCCCACCATCCGTCCCATTGTGAGTGAAGGAAGACTCTCCCACACAAAACCTAAAACCTGCCAGCATTCCTAACTAGACTCCAACCTCTACACCCGTTGTTGAGACATGAACATGATATTGGCTTTGTCAAGTTAAGGGATTTTAAGAAACTGAATCCTAGTCATTATTCCTAGTCATTCCTTACAATGAGCTTCCTGCTCCGGATTGTACGCAGTGCTATGTGATATGATATCACGGATATATCAGTGTGTGTGTGTGTGTGTCGGGCAGGCCATGTCAACACACAGTACATTACAACGGTCGGCACTGCAATGAGACAACTCACCTATAGGGGCCTCTGGTACCATGCTGTCCTGTCAGAGGGGCGCTGTGTCCTTGTCACTGCCTGAAAAATGAGGGGAGAGGAATCAGGGAGACGCCGCCGCTGCCGCCGGCCCTCAAAAAGTCCAGTTCCAACTGCAGCCCTGGGCAGGAGTAACTATAAACCTACAGTAACAGAGAGCTTTATGAAGCATGCTCCCAGGCTGATGGGGGTGGTGATGAGTGATAGCAGCAACTGCTGGTGGGTCTGAGACATACAAATAACAGCCGCCTTCATTAGAGAGGGATGGTAGCAGAGTAGCAGTGATCCAGATTGACTGACAGGCCAAATGTGCTATTGTTGCCCTCTCTTGGTTGAGGCAGTAGGCTACAGCTCCCTGTGGGGAACTTGTGACAAGATGTAAAGCACAAATATTTAGGGCAATGTGTGTCTGTGTGTGTTGTTTTTGTCGCTGTCTTGTGTTTGGTAGTGAATATCAAGCCCAGTGAGTTAATTGAATCAAGTGCAGAGGAGGGTCAGAGATTAAATGAGTGACCCTGTATCAATGTTGTCCCTTCCCTATGGTGGTATGATTGGAATGTGTGTGTATAAAAGAGATACAGAGAGAGTGAGCGTGAGAGAGAGAGAGAGAGGAGATGGACAAGGTAACAGACGTACATCGTAGGAATGAGAGTATCAGTTCAGTAAAACTGCACATTCAGGCAAGGCATCATTCCCAGAAGTCAATGTGGTAACCATTCTGGTTCAAAATGGCAACCAGGCTAATCAAGCTGACTCTTTGCCATGTGGTACAGTTAACCTCTACTACTGTAGAGTAAAACACATTAGTCACTTTTTACATTGCCATTGTAAAATGTGTCCATAGGCTATACTGTAGCCCCATAAAGACGTGTGCCAGAAAGGTTTATTTAAAGGTCAATCAGCCCCTTCCCTATTAAATACCGTTGAACAGAAATGAGTGAATGACACACTAGATACCACAGACCCTCTCAATGTCTGCACCCCCGATGTCTGCACCGGCACCCCCAATCTGACCTTGGCCCCACTTTAGGGAATAGTGCCATGTGTCCCTTCAGCTGTGGAGAATTAGACATCAGAAAGAGCAAGAGAAAGGAGAGAGAGAGAGAGAGAGAGAGCGCTAATCCTCCATCATTTGCTCCTTATGTTCCAAGGGTCGATTTTCTTGCGTGGTGTGGGGGCATATGCCTGGCATTACGGTCTGGCTGGGTGGGGTCCGGGGCGTGTGTGTGTGGTAATGGGTGATCTTGCTCCCCAGTTCTTTTTGATCCCTTTACTGGTAAGATATATGGGACATGGTGCCTTTGTGTCTATGGCATCAGCTCAAGTAAGCTGCTGGCTTTAACAGAGAAGCCCCATAAAGACACTGATATTACAAAGGATACATTACAAGAAACCCCCGGATTCTAGAAATAGTGTCAAAAAGAGCAAGGTTAGCGCCATAGACATATATAATAATAAGCCATTTAGCAGACGCTTTTATCCAAAGCGACTTACAGTCATGTGTGCATACATTTTTAGGTATGGGTGGTCCCGGGTATCGAACCCACTACCCTGGCATTACAAGCGCCATGCTCTACCAATTGAGCTACAGAGGACCACATATACTCATGTTTATATACATAATTGGTTAGCAAGTACATTGATACATCAAGATCTTATCAAGACAGTACTAACGAGTTAAAGTGGAATCTTGAAAATATACATTATTATATGTATATGATTTTGGACATCTACTACTGAGCTGAATGCATAGCCCCCTCTGCTGTTGATTGAAGGTACTTAAGGTGAATCGAATAAAATTATATACCTATTGGTCACATACACAGCAGATGTTATTGCGTGTGTAGCAAAATGCTTGTGTTCCTAGCTCCAACAGCGCTGTAGTATCTAAAAATTCACAACAGTACACACAAATCTCAAAGTAAAATAATAGAATTTAGAAATCTATACAGTCGTGAAAAAGTTTGGGCACCCCTGACAATTTCCATTTATAAATAATTGGGTGTTTGGATCAGCAATTTCATTTTGATCTATCAAATAACTGATCGACACAGTAATATTTCAGTAGTGAAATTAGGTTTATTGGATTAACAGAACATTTGCAATATGCATCAAAACGAAATTAGACAGGTGCATAAATTTGGCCACCCCAACAGAAAAATCACATCAATATTTAGTAGAGCCTCCTTTTGCTAAAATAATAATAAGCCTCTAGACGCTTCCTATAGCCGCTAATGAGTGTCTGGATTCTGGATGAAGGTATTTTGGACCATTCCTCCTTACAAAACATCTCCAGTTCAGTTAGGTTTGATGGTTGCCGAGCATGGACAGCCCGCTTCAAATCATCCCACAGATTCAATGATTTTCAGGTCTGGGGACTGGGATGGCCATTCCAGAACATTGTACTTGTTCCTCTGCATAAATGCCCGGGTAGATTTTGAGCAGTGTTTTGGGTCGTTGACTTGTTGAAATATCCAGCCCCGGCGTAACTTCAACTTTGTGACTGATTCTTCAACATTATTCCCAAGAATCTACTGATATTGAGTGGAATCCATGCGACCCTCAACTTTAACAAGACTCCCAGTACCGGCACTGGCACACAGCATGATGGAACCACCACCAAATTTTACTGTGGGTAGCAAGTGTTTTTCTTGGAACGCTGTGTTCTTTTGCCGCCATGTATAACGCCCCTTGTTATGACCAAATAACTCAATCTTTGTTTCATCAGTCCACAGCACCTTATACCAAAATGAAGCTGGCTTGTCCAAATGTGCGTTTGCATACCTCAAACTACTCTGTGGCGTGTGTGCAGAAAAGTCTTCCAAATCACTCTCCCGTACAGCTTCTCCTTGTGCAAAGTGCGCTGAATTGTTGAACGATGCACAGTGACACCATCTGCAGCAAGATTATGTTGTAGGTCTTTGGAGGTGGTCTGTGGGCTGTTTTTGACCGTTCTCACCATCCTTCGCCTTTGCCTCTCCGATATTTTACTTGGCTTGCCACTTCTGGCCTTAACAAGAACTGTGCCTGTGGTCTTCCATTTCCTCACTATGTTCCTCACAGTGGACACTGACAGCTTACATCTCTGCAATAGCTTTTTGTAGCCTTCCCCTAAACCATAATGTTGAACAATCTTTGTTTTCAGGTCATTTGAGAGTTGTTTTGAGGCCCCCATGTTGCCACTCTTCAGGGGAGAGTCAAAGAGAACAACAACTTGCAATTGGCCACCTTAAATACCTTTTCTCATGATTGGATGCACTTGTCTATGAAGTTCAAGGCTTAATGAGCTCACCAAACCAATTGTGTGTTCCAATTAATCAGTGCCAAGTAGTTACAGGTATTCAAATCAACAGAATGACAAGGGTGCCCACATCTGATTTAATTTCATACAACTTAATATTGCTACACTAAAAATCTTTGTCTGGACAATACCCCAGTACTCAGCTTTTATTAGAAAATGAATGGCATGCCACTGTGATCATTTTCTGTGACAACAGAGTAAATTATTAATGCAGCCTCAGAGGGGTGCCCAAACTTTTTCATATGACTGTAAATATTAGGACAAGCAATGTCGGAGTGGCACTGACTAGAATACAGTATAATACACTATATACATATGAAATGAGTAAAACAGTATGTAAACATTATTAAATTGAACAGTGATTACATGTCTATGTACATAGGGCAGCAGCCTCTAAGGTGCAGGGTTGAATAACCGGGTGATAGCCAGCTAGTGACAGTGACTAAGTTCAGGGCAGGGTACTGGGCGGAGGCCAGCTAGTGATGGCTATTTAACAGTCTGATGGCCTTGAGATAGAAGCTGTTTTTCAGTCTCTCGGTCCCAGCTTTAATGCACCTGTACTGACCTCGCCTTCTGGATGATAGCGGGGTGAACAGGCTGTGGCTCGGGTGGTTGATGTCCTTGATGATCTTTTTGGCCTTCCTGTGACATCGGGTACTGTTGATGTCCTGGAGGGCAGGCAGTGTGCCCCCGGTGATGCGTTGGGCAGACCCCACCACCCTCTGGAGAGCCCTGCATTTGCAGGTGGTGCAGTTGCCGTACCAGGCAGTGATACAGCCAGACAGGATGCACTCAATAGTGCATCTGTAAAAGTTTGTGTGGGTCTTAGGGGCCAAGCCGAATTTCTTCAGTCTCCTGAGGTTGACGAGGCGCTGTTGCACCTTCTTCCCCACACTGTCTGTGTGGGTGGACCATTTCAGATCGTCAGTGATGTGTACGGCGATGAACTTGAAGCTTTTCACCTTTTACACTGTGGCCCCGTCGATGTGGATGGGGGCGTGCTCCCTCTGCTGTCTCCTGAAGTCCACGATCAGCTCCTTAATTTTGTTGACGTTGAGGGAGAGGTTATTTTCCTGGCACCACACCGCCAGGGACCTCACGTCCTCCCTGTAGGCTCTAATCATTGTTGGTAATCAGGCCTGTTGTCTCATCTGCAAACTTGATGATTGGGTTGGAGGCGTGCGTGGCCACGCAGTCATGGGTGAACAGGGAGTGCAGGAGGGGGCTAAGCACGCACCGTTGTGGGGCACCTGTGTTGAGGATCAGCGTAGTGGAGGTGTTGTTTCCTATCTTCACCACCTGGGGGCGGCCCATCAGGAAGTCCAGGACCCAGTTGCACAGGGCGGTGTTCAGACCCAGGGCCCCGAGCTTAATGATGAGCTTGGAGGGTACTATGTAAAACGACATGCTTCTTGTCATATCCTGTTCTAAACAAAACATTGCCACAATAGCTGTAACTGAAGGGGTTCAGTTAATATTTAGTAAACAAATACATCAAAAATAATGACTAAACAGACTCACATCATAGGCTTCATGGTGGGGTTTTATTCAAATGTTTTTATAAAGGAAAGCACAAGGATAAGATTGGTAGAACAATCTGGTGAAACCGACATAGAAAACAATGACTGTAACATACATAAGGAAACAAAAATACAAAATGAGCGTCTTTTTTTCTTTTTCTACCTGATGATACCCAGCAGCATCATCACCCGGACATGTAAAACAAAAAAATCTCTCTTTCTGCATAAATTACTACTATTTCATTGTATTTATTGTCATCAGCCATTCTATATCACACAATGTTGGTTGAATTTGCTGTACAACTAGCCTATTGATCCAGACACAGAATTGCACTTGGTTCAGACATCGCTAACTATGCAAGACTAAAAATATCATGGTTGCAATTTAAACTTCCATCTTTCAGACTTCTGCAACCCCGTCACCACATTGACTGCCAACACAAAGTCCCATACAGAGAAGGTGTGTGTGTGTTTCAAGGGAAGAATAGATAAAGTCAAGCCGGCCTACACTACCACGTGGTGGGTTTGCATTCCTCTTTTATAAAAAACACCTAATTCCCCAGCCTATTGGAACTTCAGTTCGACAAGCAGCACTTTGTTTTTTCTTTTAACTTTGGAGACTCCAAAACTAAGGCGGAGCGAAAACCATATTCCACCTGTAACAATGTTCATATCGGGAAAACTAAACAAAAACAAGATTTAGCATGATACTTTACTAAACAAAACAGGATGTTTCTTTATTTGAGGACAGAGTAGTAGGAGGCAGATTTCATCATGAGATAAATGTAAAAATTGCTATTGGCCAGCTCCTGAGCTTGGCTTTGGATGCGTCCCAAATCGGACCCTATTTCCTTTATAGTGCAATGCTTTTGACCCATAGAGATTCATAGAGGACTCTAGTGCCCAAAAGCCTATTTTAGCACTGGCAGCGCAATTGAGGACTTTCACCATTTTGAAGTAGTCAACTGGGTGGGACTTCTAATGGGTTAAAGGGATATAATAATAAGCCATTTAGCAGACGCTTTTATCCAAAGCGACTTACAGTCATGCGTGCATACATTTTTTTGTGTACGTGTGGTCCCGGGGATCGAACCCACTACCTTGGCGTTACAAGCGCCGTGCTCTACCAGCTGAGCTACAGAGGACCATAGGGATGCTTCAGAATTTTGGCAATGAGGCCCTTTATCTACTTCCCCAGAGTCAAATTAATTTGTAGACATTTTTATGTCTCTGTGTCCAGTATCCATGAAGTTAGAGGTAGTTTCGCGAGCCAATGCTAACTAGCGTTAGCACAATGACTGAAAGTCTATTGGTATCTGCTAGCATGCTAGTAGATAAAGAGCCTCATTGCCTAAATCCCGAAGTATCCCTTTAAGGAAGGATCACATAATTCCATCCAGGTCACCAGGAGGTATCAGCACAATGAATTATACTTGTGAGTAAATATTCCATAACTGCAGGTGGCAGTAAATCGCCAACCTTGTCTTTATACCTGTTTAAACAACACACTCTAGATGGCAGTGTGCACTCTTTCAGTTTGTTTAACAACTTAGAAGTAGTAGAAGAAGAAAATGTATTTCAAAATGGAGATGGCCTCAATGGCACTGCCCGTGCTTTCACAGACGCCATAATGGGACAGATACAATGATGTGATGTCTATCTAAGTCTATGTTTGACCAGAGCCCTATGGGAAAAGCCTATTGGTCAAAAGTAATGCAGTCCATAAGGAAAAGGGTGCGATTTGGTCCGCAGCCTTTGTGTTCTTCTCTGGTGAGGCGGGCTGGACCTGCAAACCCAACCATACCAGCCCAGACAGAACTCTGAGGTAGATAAAACCAGTCACACATGACCACACATGGTCAAGATGACCATTAGAGCAAAAATGTGTATTTTCTTTCAAGACAACCCCATCAATTTAGCGTAAAGTAAAACAGATTGTAATTTCATCATTAAAGTTAAGCATTTTTTATTAATATTACTGTATCTGTAGAAGTAAAAAATAGCAGAGAAAAAATAAAACCGTCTTGATGTTACCTCACAATTTCAAGCTTGCACTTCTTTTAAATCTGTCTGTGCTTTTTATTTCGATTGTAGGCTATATTGTCTTAGTTGGGGAGATGAGATCAGTACGTGTAGCATTTGATGGAGGTCCACATCCCTGGTTGTGTGTGAAATATGACAAATTAAAACAAGACACCTACACTGTCAAATCTAAAGAGAACTTCCTATGGACTGACAGTAGTTCTAATTAAGAGTGGGTGTTCTTTTTAATGTAGCCTGGTTAGACCAGACTGAATACTGTGATCACAATGAAGTGAAACAGTGAATCAGTTTGGATTCTGCCAGGCTATGTTCAATGACTATTATGATGTTAGAGGAAGGCACATTATCCAACCCATCATCTATTTGGCAAAATGTCTGCTTCTTCATCAGTTCTCTATCCATAGATTGATTGACAGCTGCCAAACGGCCAATCCTACATATTTAATCTGATACAGAAAATCATGTCAGACATTAACCCTAAAAGCCTAATTTCAAAGAAAATATCTTATAAAGACCAAAAATATAAACCAGTAACACCTCACCAAATGAACACTTTTTGCAAGCAACATCTTTTTCATCATATATCTTGACTAATAAACTACCTATTAAACCCATTGGAAATCAACAGATTCTTAAAAAAAACAAAAACAATCTCATGCATCTTTTAACATCACGCTGTAGGCTACTTGCCCCATTGCATCCACTTGGAGAATCCGTGGTAAAAAATACACGTCTTTTCGTTTATCAAAATAAAACTTATTTTTTCCTGTTTTGAAGGGGGGAATAATTGTTGGTTTTGTCCATTTTTACACCTTTATCGTCGTTTTACACACCATAGTATCATTGCTGTTGGTTCCATCATACACAGTTGTTTGGTTGAAGCTGTGCAAAAGAGTTCTTACTGAAGTCTGGTCTGGTCCAATCAGGAGTGGCTGTGACATCATGAGTCAGTGCCCACAGCATCCATTACTGCTCACAGAAGTCACCTGACAACACACAACACAATCAGGATCACTACTCCTACCAGTGGAGGCTGCTGAGCGGCTCATAATAATGGCCGGAACGGAGCAAATGGAATGGCATCAAACACCTAGAAACCATATGTTTGATGTTTTTGATACCATTCCACTGATTCCGCTCCAGTCATTACCACGAGCCCGTTCTCCCCAGTTAAGGTGCCACCAACCTCTTGTGACTCCTACTATTAGCAGTGCTACAGTACCACTAAAACGATCACTTCCATCTCATAAAGGGACTCATAAGGAAGCACATACCTTATCGTTACTTGCTCTGTTGACTGTAGGGAGACGAATTGTTGGACGAATCCACTTGCTGCTGTGAACCATTTTCCTGAAGAGGGACAAACTGTGTAAATTCACATCTTAATATCTGGTATTAGCACCATCAAGTAAGTAATGGTATGGGATGTAAAATTGGATGTAAAATGGCTGTACTCATGATGAGACATGAATGAATGAGAGGAGATCAACCCGATGAGATGGCAAAGACAAACCTCAGAACTTACGGCTGTCTGCTGCATGTGGGCGTACTGAGGGATATAGGCTGCCTGGACTGCAGCGTTGGCTGAAATATACTGCTGTCACAAGAAAAAAAACAATATTTTAGATTAGCTCAAATCGTGATTTAAGGGATACTGAACCCCTTGGAAGGTAGCCAACTCATTTTCACCCAATCCCAAAGCCCCCCCTAGTCCTTAGCGTCTGTGCACTTGTTTAGATCTGAGTTTGCATCAGGTAAAATGAGACTAACTAAATTGCACCTCCCCCTTCCCAGAATCCCCCTCACCGCTCCACTGCTGCCCAATGACAGATGGCCCATCTGCTGTGTCATGATGGCAGTGGGCTGCATTGACATGGAGTGGTCCATAGAGGGTGACATTACAGCCTGCTGTAGCAGAGAGAGAGAAAGAGAGAGGGGGGGATAGTGAGAGAGAGAAGAGAGAGAGAGATTATAATTCTAGTATCAATACAAGGTCATCCTTATACTCAAATACACCGAGGATCAATGGAAGGTCTGCAGGTAAAAATGCCTGGCTTTAAAATGATTGGAATTTGTGGTTAGGTTTAACTGTAATAACTGATTCATAAATCATTCATAACACTGATTCTGTACAGGGCTGAATAGGGACTGGTTAGACGTAATTACACTACCAAGTGTAGTGCTGAGCGATTAACCGAAATGTCGGTAATTTTTTATTCAACTAATTGACAGACGTTGGTTCAATTATTTGAATTCCATTTCATTCGTTTTTTTTGTGAGCTCGATGTGCAGTTTCTGTAGAGATAAATCAGATCAAGCCTGAACTGTGCGATGTAGGGAGTTGTAGTTTCCAACAGGCCAATATTCTACATAGTTTAGCGCAGAAAACATGGTAATTAACTACAATGACCATAATCCATTGCGTGCCAGGTTTAAACTTGTCCGATCTGTGCGGAGCAGACATGGAGACAGAGAAGAGAGAACAGAGAACGAGAGGGATAGAAATCAGTTGCTTTGCAAGATTGAAAATGCATGATCTTAGTGATTGATAGTTGGTTTTCAGCAGTCATAAAAGTATGCCTTATTTACTTTGAAGAACTACTAAAATAGTTTTGTCAGAAAGGATAGGTAGCAGATTTATATTGATGAGATAGTGACTTGGAATAAAATAATAAAGTAATCGAATAAAATATTTTATTAAACTATAGTCATGTGAATAAATGATGGTTAATAAGTGATAAGCAGTAATGGTCAGTCACTACCATCATGGGACTTTTATTAATAGTTTTATTCTGTGTTGTTACAGCATTCAACCCACATACTGCATAGTGCATTTCATGTAAAAATAAATAATAGAAACCGAAAACCGTGATTTTTCTGTTGTTGAATCGAACAGAAACCGAATCGACCTCAAAAAGCACTAATAAAGTGTAACATGTGACTTCAAGTTAGTTCGATTAATCAGACAAGCTCAGCTAAAAAATGTAACGCCCGCTGCACCCCCTGAAAATACATATTTTTTAGGCCTTAGGCCATCTGTATAAGCCAAAACGCCTTGAGGGAATGTACCATTTCCTTGTCAAAATGGGGGGAAACGGACACAGACACTTGTTCTACTTGAAACCATCTGCTGAGAGATGCAAATGGCTTCAGTCATAAGACCGTGTCTGCTGCAGGCATTTCCTGTTGGCTCCATACGGCAGTGGGAGCAGAGAGCTAGAGGCCAGAGAGGCACAGTCGTATCTCGGTCCCAAATCACACCCTATTTCCCTCAAACTCAACGCTAGACCTCAAAGCCAATTCCACTGCATTTGTCATTGTTCCCCTCTAATCAGGGACTGATTTAGACCTGGGACACCAGGTGGGTGCAATTAATTATCAGGCAGAACAGAAAACTAGCAGGTTCCGGACCTCGTAGGGTAAGAGTTGAATACCCCTGTCCTGTTCCCTACATAGTGCACGACTTTTGACCAGAGCCCAGAGTCAGTTAGCTACAGGAAAAGAGAGCTCTCTGCTTTTGTCTCAGGCTCTGGTCAAAAGTAGTGCACTATATAGGGAATAGGGTGCAAATTCAGACACAACCTTAATCCACCGTGTCACATCCAGATGATAAAAGGAAAAGAGCTCAAGAGCTTAAACTCACCAGGGGAGGTTCCCCTTTAAATCCTAATCAAAACAATTGATTGGTTCCGCCCTCACTGAAATATGAGGGAATGTTCCGGTTCCCAGAACTGGGCTCGGCTCGGTTTTGTTCTGATCTCTTCTCTTCCCACACAGATTTTGGGGGTGTTTATTCTGCAGCGTCAGCAGAACTCGTTGATTAAAGTAACACATTCTGTTTTTGAATCAGGGTATTTTTAACTGAGGTAATGTGTGATATGTCTGCCTCTCAACATATTTTATCAGTGGAATAAGATATATACAGGGGTGCAACTTTCACTGGGGACATGTCCCCGCCACATTCTGAAATTGCATTTTTGCCCCCCCCCCCCCAGTTTTATCATTGGAATGTGATTGAAAACCAGGTAACGGTGTGCTTTAGGACCATGCGGACGCCTCCGAGCGTTCGGGTAGGCTGTTTGGAGTGTTTATTCGACTGGATAAAAAAAAAATATATATATATATATATACAGTACCAGGCAAAAGTTTGGACACACCTACTCATTCAAGGTTCTTTCTTAATTTCTTACTATTTTCTACACTGTAGAATAATAGTGAAGACATCAAAACTATGAAATAACACATATGGAATCATGTAGTAACCAAACAAATGTTATACAAATCAAAATATATACTTCAAATAGCCACCCTTTGACTTGATGACAGCTTTGCACAATCTTGGCATTCTCTCAACCAGCTTCACCTGGAATGCTTTTCCAACAGTCTTGAAGGAGTTCCCACATATGCTCAGCACTTGTTGGCTGCTTTTCCTTCACTCTGCCGTCCGACTCATCCCATACCATCTCAACTGGGTTGAGGTCAGGGGATTGTATAGGCCAGGTCATCTGATGCAGCACTCCATCACTCTCCTTCTTGGTAAAATAGCCCTTACACAGCCTGGAGGTGTGCTGGGTCATTGTCCTGTTGAAAAACAAATGACAGTCCCACTAAGCCCAAACCAGATGGGATGGCGTATCGCTGCAGAATGCTGTGGTAGCCATGCTGGTTAAGTGTGCCTTGAATTCTAAATAAATCACAGACAGTGTCACCAGCAAAGCACCCCCACACCATAACACCACCTCCTCCATGATTTACGGTGGGAACTACACATGCGGAGATCATCCGTTCACCCACACCACGTCTCACAAAGACACAGCAGTTGGAACCAAAAATCTCAAATTTGGACTCCAGACCAAAGGACACATTTCCACCGGTCTAATGTCCATTGCTCTTGTTTCTTGGCCCAAGCAGGTCTCTTCTTTTTATTGGTGTCCTTTAGTAGTGGTTTCTTTGCAGCAATTCGACCATGAAGGCCTGATTCACACAGTCCCCTCTGAACAGTTGATGTTGAGATGTGTCTGTGACTTGAACTCTGTGAAGCATTTATTTGGGCTGCAATTTCTGAGGCTGGTTAACTTAGCCTCTGCAGCAGAGGTAACTCTGGGTCTTCCATTCCTGTGGCGGTCCTATGAGAGCCAGTTTCGACTGCACTTGAAGAAACTTTCAAAGTTCTTGAAATTTTCCGGATTGACTGACCATGTCTTAAAGTAATGATGGACTGTCGTTTCTCTTTGCTTATTTGAGCTGTTCTTGCCATAATATGGACTTGGTCTTTTACCAAACAGGGCTATCTTCTGTATACCCCCCACCTTGTCACAACACAACTGATTGGCTCAAACGCATTAAGAAGGAAATAAATTCCACAAATTAACTTTTAAGAAGGCACACCTGTTAATTGAAATGCATTCCAGGTGACTACTCATGAAGCTGGTTGAGAGAATGTCAAGAGTGTGCAAAGATGTCATCAAGGCAAACGGTGGCTATTTGAAGAATCTCAAATAAAAAAAATATTTTGATTTGTTTAACACTTTTTGGTTACTACATGATTCCATATGTGTTATTTCATAGTTTTGAAGTCTTCACTATTATTCTACAATGTAAAACATTGTAAAAATAAAGAAAAAGCCTTGAATGAGTAGGTGTGTCCAAACTTTTGACTGGTACTGTATATATATTGTTTTCCACTATGTTTTTGTACCAGGGAAGTAGCCGACTAACTGTGGTAACATATTTTAGTTTCAAGTATTATTAGTCGTATGTACGAGATACGCACGGTATACATCATCCAACTAAATGCTTACTTGCAGTATGTATAGTGCTGTGAGTTGAGTAAGACATAGTTTCTTTCACTGTGTTTTTGTACCAGGGTAGAGTAGTACTCCATTTGTGGTCAAATTATGTCTGACACTCCATATTTTCTAGCACTGTGTGTGTGGAGTAAGACAGACATCGTTTCATTTCTCTTACCGGGTGTTGCATGATGTATGGCTGGTGGGCCATCCAGGAAGGATTCTGTACCTAGAACATGAAAGGGTAGGGTTAACCTCATGCCACATTCTTCATTTTTACATACATTACATTTACATTTTAGTAATTTAGCAGACGGTCTCATCCAAAGCGACTATCATCTTTATTTGATCATTTATATTTAATTAATGATGTGCCTACCTGGTAGGAGGTGACAGGAGACATGTAGGGAGACATGGCTTGCTGAGCCATCATCCTATTGGCCGTCAGGGTGTAGGGAGAGGCATAGTAGCCGTTCTGCATAGCAGCTGAGGTGGGGTCGTAGGTGAGAGTCATCCCGCCCTGGTAGGACAAAACACAACTGTCACACAAAACCAGATCCTTATCATCTAACCGTTACATTAGCATCACAATACCAACTATTCAATCAGTACTATGATCTGTAATGGGCTATGCTCTAATGTAGTGGTTCCTAAACTGTGGGGCGCGCCCCCCTGGGGTCGGCAGGTGGGGCGCCGGTATAATTGTGTAGTATTGCAGGAAATAAGCTTTAAACCTGCAAAATTTACTCCACCAACAAGAGGGGTGTGAACAGTTTGTGTCAAGAACAGTGGTGGAAAAAGTACCCGATTGTCATACTTGAGTAAAAGTAAAGTCACCCAGTAAAATACTACTTGAGTAAAAGTCTAAAAGTATTTGGTTTTCAATATACTCAAGTTTCAAAAGTAAATGTAATTGCTCAAATATACTTAAGTACAAAAGTGAAAGTAAAAGTATAAATTATTTCAAATTCCTTATATTAAGCAAACCAGACGGCACAATTTAATTAATTTTTTTGGATAGCCAGGGGCACACTCCAACATCATTTACAAACGAAGCATGTGTGTTTAGTGAGTCCACCAGATCAGAGGCAGTAGGGATGACCAGGGATGTTCTCTTGATAAGTGTGTGAATTGGACCATTTTCCTGTCAAGCTAAGCATTCAAAATATAACAAGTACTTTTGGGTGTCAGGGAAAATATATGGAGTAAAAAGTACATTATTTTCTTTAGGAATGTAGTGAAGTAAAAGTAAAAGTTGTCAAAAATATAAATAGTAAAGTACAGGTACCCCAAAAAACTACTTAAGTAGTACCTTAAAGTATTTTTACTTAAGTACTTTACACCACTGGTCATGAACTTGTGCTTGTGCCCATAGAAATAGACGTGGCGCGTGTGCTCGAGCGCAGGGGGGACGCGGGATGTTCCCGAATGCTGGAAGGGGGGCAAGTGAGAAGATTTGGGAACCCCTTCTCTAATGAACTGGTCTCTCAGGATAGGATTAACACTAGGCCCTGGGCAAGTCAGTCAACACTAGAAATTAGGTAATGCATTTATTCTTAAGATGGCCTTTATTATTTAGTCAGTGATTTGGGAGAAGTATTTCAACTAGCTACTGCACATTTACGTCCCATTTTTAGATACTGTAATAGTCTGACTTGTTCACCAGCTGTGTGTCTGACAACAGGAGAGCCTGGCAGGGAGAGAAAACGTGCAGTTGTGGGTCCACCCACAGAGACATCCAGACAGACGAGACGGACAGAGAGGCACTTACAAGTCTGAGGTCTCCCTCTCGGGGCCATGTGCGACCGCCGGGAATGTAGGGACTGTGGCTGTGCCTCTTCCTCTGACCATCAGCAAACTTACACAGCAGGGGCTCAGATGGAGCTGGAGAGGAAAAACCCATCATCCTCACCATCATCATCATCATTAGCAAAACCAAAAAGGGAGCATTGCACCCCAAAGCATAAGACAGTATAAGAGAATATAGGTCTTACCCATAGTTCCAGGCGCCGTCTTGATAAACTTCCCATTGAAGTGGGTTATGACTGAGTTACACATCTCCTTGGACTCCATCCTGAGAATAATAGACATAAGTCACACATAAAGGAATGGGACCTAAATTAGAAAAAGTAGCAGGATTTGAAGCCACAACCCTTCGAGTTACCAACACGGTGCTCCGTCAAACTGTTACTGAGCATTGAGATGTTCTCACCTGGCGAAGCCGACCCCTCTGCTGGCCCCGCTGTAGTCTCTGAGGACGCGTGTGGAGATGACCTGTCC
Source organism: Coregonus lavaretus (assembly GCF_964263955.1). Lineage (NCBI taxonomy): Eukaryota > Metazoa > Chordata > Actinopteri > Salmoniformes > Salmonidae > Coregonus > Coregonus lavaretus. The sequence continues at coordinate 5,304,970 of NC_140025.1, forward strand.
AAAAGGTCTCAGCAGGCCCTCCAGTTCCTGCTCATCTACAGACACAGGCAGGTTGGAGATGTACAGGTTGGTGGGGTCCTGCTCCTGTTGCTGCTTAGAGAGAGGGACAGAGAAATGGATAGAGAAGTATTAGGATCATTTTCCTCCAAAGAATCAAAGGTAATTTGGACAGCAACACCAACTTAAAACACAATAGCACTTGAGGACAATTACATGAATATTTCACTCTGATTACAATTATGCGTTGACACGATTTGAGTCTTTGTGGATATCCAAGCCAGGATTAAAAAAACACAACTGAACATGAGTTAGCTAGGGCTGTGTGTTGCCTTAGTGACGGTCACATCCAGGGCATGTGGGGTCTTCCGTCAACAACTCTGTAAATGCGTTATCAAGGACTTGAGTTTCTATGGCCTTTGATTTGCTCATAATGGCGACTGGTCTCTTTTTCTAGGCATCCTCTCCATAGATTTAACAACTGCTTCTGTTCTCCCTATGCCATTCCCATCGTTAGCATTACGAGCTAAACAGCTAAGCAGTACAGTTATGCAGCTACCATACAGACACACTGTGTTCTGCTGGCCTCGGCAGAAACACAGGAGCTAGCTAGACAGGTCGAGAGAGAGAGAGAGAGAGAGAGAGAGAGAGAGAGAGAGAGAGAGAGAGAGAGAGAGAGAGAGAGAGAGAGAGAGAGAGAAAATGTGCTGACAGAGAAACATTTCTGTGGAAAAGTGTAACCGGTGAAACTGGGAGAGGGAGGAGAGCAGTGGTGTAAAGTACTTAAGTAAAAATACTTTAAAGTGCTACTTAAGTCGTTTTCACACCCAAATGTACTCGTTACATTTTGAATGCTTAGCAGGGCAGGAAAATTGTCCAATTCAAGCACTTATCAACAAAACATCCCTGGTCGTCCCTACTGCCTCTGATCTGGCAGACTCACTAAACACACATGCTTCGTTTGTAAATTATGTCTGAATGTTGGAGTGTGACCCTGGCTATCTGTAAATTAAAAAAACAAGAAAATGGTGCCGTCTGGTTTGCTTAATATAAGGAATTTGAAGAGATTTATACTTTTAAGTATATTTTAAACCAAATACTTTTTGACTTTTACTCAAGTAGAATATTACTGGGTGACTTAATTTTACTTGAGTCATTTTCTATTATTACTTTTACTCAAGTATGTCAATTAGGTACTTTTTCCACCACTGGAGGAGAGGAGTAGTTCAAATCATTGGTTGAGGCTGAAAAAAATACCACCCTATTTCACCAAAGAAGTATAAAAACTAATAAGCATAACATCAGTAATTGGTCATGGAACGTTAGCATAACATGCTAACTCATAACACAGCATAAAATGCTAACTGGGAGTATCCTAGCCCAGATCAGTTGCTGTGCGACGAGACAGACAGTCATAATATTTGTGTAGCAGCAGAAAGCTGTCCGTCCTGTTCTGTGCGTGCCGACCGACTGTTTTCTGGCAGCGAGCGGGAGAGGGAAGGGAGGACATCTGGCTTCAGTAGAGATCGTGAATGGGGTCACCGACTGAACAGCCAGTCAGCTGGGGTCATGTGACTGACTCTGCTGCTCTGCTTTACATACACACACACACATACATTGTACACATACACACACACAGAAAGCAAACAAATGCACGCACGCACACACACACATACACACTCACAGTCTACTGCTCCATATTATCTGTCATTGTAATTTACAAAACAGCAGAGACAGACCTAGGGGCCAATGTTGTCCTGCTACCAGAAGAACACAGGGCTCCTCTCACCTTAGCCATCTGGGCTTGTATCCCACTGGTCTTCAGAGCATGGACCGCCTTCTGTGCTGCAGCAGGGCTGTCAAAGTCCACAAAACCATACCCTGGAGTAGTGGGGAAGGACAGAAACAACCGTCATTCACAATACTACAACTTGATATTAGTTTGCTTTACATTACATCGCAAATGCATTTTCTGTGTAGCAGACCAGTGTGTGGTACTATCTGACAACAGTAAAATATATCATTTATTTAGATACATTGGAGAAATGGAGATAAATATTGGAATACATGATACTGACCTTTACATTTGTTAGTTGTTTTATCGAGGATAGCCTTTGCCGATACGATCTTGCCGTATCTATGAACACAAGAAGAATCAAATGTTAATAACAGGATGTTGCTCTCTTATCCTTTAATTGTATTGATTATCATTACAATATGCATACATTATTGTTTTAAAGGTCAAACTATATTTCAATCTACCGATCCTCTTTATTTGGTACAGTATGTGTTATGAAGGCCCAAAGGGTAAGTCTGGTTGAAATGACGTCAATACAATCAGTTTACAACTCAAATATGGTTGTAGTTACGTCATTTCAACCACTTTCGCAGTTTTGCTTGCTGGGGGGGGGGGGGTTCATTTTGCCTGCTAATATACAAATTCATTAAAAGAATACTGTATGCCATATATCATAGACAGAGACAGTGTCTATCTACTGCTAAACTTATATAACAAGGGCTGGGAGTCAGAACGCTCGGCTTGCACAAGAATGCATGACATCATCGCTAAGAAAAAGGCAGCCATTTAAGCCGTGTGAGGCAACCGGGTTGTGAGGCTTGGAGGGAACATATTGTGCCAGATGACCACACAGCACACCATGTTATTTCAGTAGACTCATTTAAGAGAATCAATTCATTATTGTATCTTTAACCACATTATATCTTTAACCACATTAACCCTCATACTAACTGGCATACTAAAAGGCACTGCCGAGTCACTGATCGATGTCAATAATTACAACAGACTAAAGACAAGAGGTTAATGCAATCCATGCAAACACACATTATAGTATTTACACAGTAGCATACACATATATGTATAAATCTCTGAAAGCTTTGGGCACCGTAAAAATAACAAGTTGACTTCCCACAAAGGGACCTAGCTACATACATCCTGTTGTCAGAATATGTCAAATATGTGTGGTGGGATGTAGCTATATTAAGAGATAACACACATTATGTCAAAGAGTAGCCTAACGTTAGTCCAAAGAGAAAACAATAGATGCCTAGCATAGCCTAACTAGTTGTTCATGTCAACACTCCATGTTACAGTACTTGAAACACAGCCTGTGCCAGAAACTATGATCAAACTCAGACAGAAATGCCCGAGTTGAAATGATGCAAAGCCGTTTTGCGGAACTGGTATTTTAAGGACGTGCATCATGCTTTGGTTGAACTAAATGCTTGGCTAACATTAGCCTGTTTGCAATGAAAGGTTCTTTCATTTCTGCTTTGTGCCAGCGAGCAGGCGAACACCGTTGGGAGCAAAACACAAGCAAACAACACAGCAACAGTGGCTGTTGCCCCTGGTAACATGGTTGAACGCTTCGCTCCATATGCTTGTGGTCCAGCAGAGGCCAGAGGCGCACAGAGACAAACCCAACCATACATGACAATCGCTGCATTCACAAATCCCAATACTGTAGAAAACAGTCACTTTCCCTAATCTCTAGTCTCTACAGATACAGTATCATGTAAACACAGTTGGTTAATCCTTGGTTCCAATGGTTTAGTTGGTTGGAGTGGTGCTAGCTAGTGGACTGTATGCTTGGTTCATGCATGGTCCACATTAATATGTTATTGCCATATATAGTTGGTACAAGCAGTTCTAATTCATCATAATAATGTGTGTCAGTCAGTCAGTGCTTGTGTAGACGTGTGTGCGTATACTGTGTACTCACGGCTGACAGAGCTTGACCAGGTCCAGGTCAGTGGTTGCTGGGGGCAAGCCGCGGATGTACAGGTTCGTTTTGCTGAGTTGGTCCCATCCTGTGGTGCTGCTGTTGCTGCTGGTGCTCACCGTGCTGGGGCTGGCTGGAGCCATGGGGTACGACTGGAGGAAGAGACAAGACACTGTCAGGTACACAGTAAACACACTGTCACTCCGTTGTCCTCCGTCTAAACAGTGGTGTTTGTGCCTCAACCCGGGAAAGAAATGGAAATCCTAGACAGACTAGAGACGAGTTTCAACTCAGACATATTTGTAGTTACAGTATATGGTATTTACACAGGAGAGAGACAAGAGAGGACATCAGGCACACACAATGTCACTGACTAAACACACACACACCTACACACACACCGGTAAATACACACACCGGCACGCAGACAAAGACACACCCACACACAGAGACAAACTGGTGTCCCTTGCCTATGCAAATATGAAACATGGCCTCCAGTGTGGTCTTTGTGCCACACCCAGAAAATAAATCTGGGAATTTAGGAAATCCCCCCTCCCCATAGGCACACAACAACCTCAGTGGATTCCTAGACACATAACAGTCTAAAGTCATGTCAATACAGGCAGGAAACGTACACAGTATCATTATATTCTTCATGCTTTTACTCAAGGTGAGATGCTGGTAGCTGGCACTTCAGTGATAAGACCCACAGACTGTCAACAAGGCTCAGATATATACCTAGCATCACCTTCCTGGCACGCAAGGCAAAGCAGTGCATTCCCCCCAAGCTAGACTATAGCTTAACTGAATCAACCTAAGCTTATGACATGATAGGCTCGCGTGCCATTCTTAGCTGGTGACGTGAGATTTAGATTATATTTCACGTAAACTATAAACACATCATTATGTGTTTTTTCAAGTACAGTGTATTCCATCTTATCAAGCAATTTCCCATCCGGTTTTGGATATCTAAACCATGATGACATTCTAATTTGTATTGTGATATAATGTGTGAATGCAGCAGGGAAATAACAAGGATGTATGTGTGTAGATTATTTGACTCATGCCCTAATCAACTGACTCACCACTGGGAGGTACACACAATCGCTCCTACACTAACTTGAGGGCATCAGTGGTGGGAAAAGTACCCAATTGTCATACTTGAGTAAAAGTAAAGATACCTTCATAGAAAATGACTCAAGTAAAAGTGAAAGTCACCCAGTAAAATTCTAAAAGTATTTCGTTTTTAAATATACTTAAGTATCAAAAGTAAATGTAATTGCTAAAATATACTTAAGTATCAAAAGTAAATAATTTCAAATTCCTTATATTAAGCAAACCAGACAGCATGATTTTCTTGTTTTTGAAATGTACAGATAGCTAGTGGCACACTCCAACACTCAGACATCATTTACAAATGAAGCATGTGTGTTTAGTGAGTCCACCAGATCAGAGGCAGTAGGGACGACCAGGGATGTTCTCTTGATAAGTGTGTAAACTGACCTTTTTCCTGCCCTGCTAAGCATTCAAAATGTAACGAGTACTTTTGGGTGTCAGGGAAAATGTATTAAGTAAAAAGTACATTATTTTCTTTAGGAATGTAGTGAAGTAAAAGTTGTCAAAAATATAAATAGTAAAGTACAGATATCCCCAAAAACGACTTAAGTAGTACTTTAAAGTATTTTTACTTAAGTACTTTACACCACTGGAGGGCATATAGTAGTTGTCAGCAGTAGTCACACTACACGGCCCTGCTACAACTGACAGTAGAGGTGAGTTTGTGTAATCTGTTGAGCTAGTGCATCAGCTATATGTCATGTGGTTAATGTGGTTAGGGTTAATACGACTGATTAATATAAAGGCTAAAATAGCATGTCAAGCTAAAAAGAAAAAAGCACTACTAATCTTAAAAATATATATATATATATATTTATTTCTAATCCCCATATATTATATATATATATATATATATATATATATATATATATATATATACACACACACACACACACACACACACACACACACACACACAGTGAACAAAAATATAAATGCAACATGCCACAATTTCAAAGATTTTACTGAGTTACAGTTCATATAAGGAAATCAGTCAATTGAAATAAATTCATTAGACCCTAATCTATGGATTTCACATGACTGGGAATACAGATATGCATATGTTGGTCACAGATACCTTTAAAAAAAGGTTGGGGCGTGGATCAGAAAGCCAGTCAGTATCTGGTGTGACCACTATTTGCGACACATCTCCTTCACAAAGAGTTGATCAGGCTGTTGTTTGTGGCCTGTGGAATGTTGCCCCACTCCTCTTCAATGGCTATGCGAAGTTGCTGGATGTTGGCGGGAACTGGATCATGCTGTCGTACGCGTCGATCCAGAGCATCCCAAACATGCACAATGGGTGACATGTCTGATGAGTATGCAGGCCATAGACGAACTGGGACATTTTCAGCTTCCAGGAATTGTGTACAGATCCTTGCGACATGGGGCTGTGCATTATCATGCTGAAACATGAGGTGATGGTGGCGGATAAATGGCATGACAATGGGCCTCAGGATCATCGATAAAATACACTTGTGATCATTGTCCGTAGCTTATGCCTGCTCATACCATAACCCCACCGCCACCATGGGGCACTCTGTTCACAACGTTGACATTAGCAAACCGCTCGCCCACACGATGCCATACAAGTTGTCTGTCATCTGCCCGATACAGTTAAAACCGGGATTGATCTGTGAAGAGCACACTTCTCCAGCGTGCCAGTGGCCATCGAAGGTGAGCATTTGCACACTGAAGTCGGTTACGACGCTAAACTGCATTCAGGTCAAGACCCTGGTGAGGATGATGAGCATGCAGATGAGCTTCCCTGAAACGGTTTCTTACAGTTTGTGCAGAAATTCTTCGGTTGTGCAAACCCACAGTTTCATCAGCTGTCTGGGAAGCTGGTCTCACTCGATCCCGCAGTTGAAGAAGCCGGATGTGGAGGTCCTGGGCTGGCATGGATACACGTGGTCTGAGGTTGTGAGGCCGGTTGGACGTACTGCCAAATTCTCAAAAACGAAGTTGGAGGCGGAATATGGTAGAGAAATTAACGTTAAATTCTCTGGCAACAGCTCTGGTGGACATTCCTGCAGTCAGCATGCCAATTGTACGCGCCCTCAGAACTTGATACATTTTTTGCATGTTGTTGTGTGACGAAATTGCACATTTTAGAGGGGCCTTTTATTGTCCCCAGCACAAGGTGCACCTGTGTAATGATCATACTGTTTAATTAGCTTCTTGATATACCACACCTGTTAGATGGATGGTTTATCTTGGTAAAGGAGAAATGCTCACTAACAGGGATGTAAACAAATTTGTGCACAACATTTTAGAGAAATTAGCTTTTTGTGCATATGGAACATTTCTGGGACCTTTTATTTCAGCTCATGAAGCATGGGGCCAACACTTTACATGTTGCGTTTATATTTTTTGTTCAGTGTAATATATATATTACATTGAACAACAAAATAATATATATATATATATATATATATATATATATATATATATATATATATATACACACACACACAGTGCCGTGTAAAACTATTTTTGCATATTTTTGATACTGAATGTTATCAGATCTTAAACTAAAACCTAATATTAGATAAATAGAACCTGAGTTTACAATTAACAAAAAAATTGATACTTATTTTATTTATTTAATTAACAAAGTTACAGTATGCATCACTCAATTCCCCTGTGTGAAAAGTAATTGCCCCCTTACACTCAGTAACTGGTTGTGCCACCTTTAGCTGCAATGACTGCAACCAAATGCTTCCTGTAGTTGTCGATCAGTCTCTCACATCGCTGTGGAGGAATTTTGGCCCACTCTTGCATGCAGAACTGCTTTAACTCAGCGATATTTGTGGGTTTTCAAGCATGAACTGCTCCTTTCAAGTCCTGCCACAACATCTGAATTGGGATTAGGTCTGGACTTTGACTACGCCATTCCAAAACTTCAAATGTGTTGCTTTTTAACAATTTTCATATAGACTTGATTGTATGTTTTGGATCATTGTTTTGCTGCATGACCCAGCTGCGCTTCAGCTTCAGCTCACAGATGGATGGCCTGACATTCTCCTGTAGAATTATCTGATACAGAGCAGAATTCATGGTTCCTTCTATTAAGGCAAGTCGTCCAGGTCCTGAGCCAGCAAAGCATCCCCAAACCATCACACTACCACCACCATACTTGACCGTTCGTATGAGGTTCTTATTGTGGAATGCAGTGTTTGGTTTTCACCAGACATAAATGGGACCCATCTCATCCAAAAAGTTTACTGAAGTTTGCCAAAAAGCACCTGGATGATCATCAAGACTCTCGGAAGAATGTTCTATGGACAGATGAGTCAAAAGTATAACTTTTTGGGATGACATGGGTCCCATTATGCCTGGCGAAAAGAGATTCAGCACTACTGTTCTTTCTAGAGTTTTCTAGCATGGAGTTTTTCCATTTCACCAAGGTCCAGAATGTCGGCAGTGAAATATAGTGAGATGAATAGGGGCAGGAGTTTTTCCTGGTCACATGGTCAGGAACAACTACTTACCCTGGTTCTATGCATAGCACAATGCACTATAGGTTATAATAATGGGTGCTTATATTTGTCCTATTTCACATGTACAAGTGTGTATTATACACATGTGAATTGAAAATGTGTTTTTTGCATATCCCAACTCCCCCATTATTCACGGCAACCCTGGAACAATTAGGGTAAAGTGCACCTTTTCAGCTCAGGGATTCGAACTAACGACCTTTCAGTCTAACCGCTAGGCTACCTGCTGCTAGGCTACCTGCTGCTAGGCTATTTCCCTGGTGACATTCTTGCGTGGGGTGCTGTCTACGCTCCTTCCAGCACGGTTCCTTCCTAGTACTACAGTCTGTTCTGGTGTGTCAGTGGGAAACTACCACACATTCTCTGAGGTAAACCAGAGCCCTCCTCTGCAAGGCATTTCCTTCCTCTTACTCATTAATTAAAATAGCTCCAACCCCGCAGAAGCCACTCTACAAAAATCTAGAATGGCATGCGGCAGACCAATTAATCTGTGAATTAAGAAAACATGTTCTGCCTTCCACCATTTGAGTGCATATTTACCAAAACAAAATGGTGAGCTAAATTACATTAAGATGGCCACCACTATGAATTAGGGCTAGGCCTATTGATATCGTTTAGGACAGAGATATCCTAAAACTACCCACAGAATGCACACATAATCACCTCCATCTTGTGGACTAGAATCACTGAAGAAGCAAAGAATGAAGAACCATTGCATAACTAATTCTGAACCACCAGATTATTATGCCTATGGATATATTTTTACGGGGGGAGATAAACTAAGCCTACCCACAGAATCTACACACAATCACCTCCATCTTGTGGACTAGATGGTTGAATCAGCAGCCTGGTCTCATAGACTAGACGTAACATAGTAAATATAAATCGGGGACACTGAAATTAGTATATGTTAAGTTTGGTATGGTTACATAAGACAGAAGGTTACTTAAAGTGGCAATATGTAACTTTTGGGCGACCCGATCAAATTCACATAGAAATGTGAGTTATAGATCTATCATTCTACTTGAAAGCAAGTCTAAGAAGCGGTAGATATGTTCTATGTGCACTATTTCTATGCTTCCCGTTCTTAAGTTTTGTTTTTGCGTCTTTTACTTTCGGTTTTGTAACCCAGCTTCAAACAGCTGAAACAACAATATATTTGCTTATGGAAAATATTTCACAGCGGTTTAGATGGTACAATGATTCTCTACACTATACTAGTTTATTTTGTCAGAAACTGAAATTAGGCTAACTATTAGAGTTTTAGCAACCAGGAAATGGCACAACGATTTCTGCATAGGGCGTATAACGCGAACGTCTAGCAACCCAAAGGTTGCGTGTTCGAATTTCATCACGGACAACTTTAGCATTTTAGCAACTTTGCAACTACTTACTACTTTTTAGCTACTTTGCAACTACTTAGGATGTTAGCTAACCTTTCCCCTAACCTTAATTAACCTAACTCCTAAATGTAAACCTAACTCCTAGCCTAACTAACATTAGCCACCTAGCTAATGTTAGCCACAACAAATTGGAATTCGTAACATATCATATGTTTTGGAAATTCATACAAATTGCAATTCGTAACATATTGTACGATTTGCAATTCGTAACATATCATACGAAATGGATGATGGACATCCACAAATTAATACATTTACATTTTTACATTTTAGTCATTTAGCAGACACTCTTATCTAGAGCGACTTAGTTAGTGAATGCATACATGTTTTTTTGTTTGTTTTGTTTCATACTGGCCCCACGTGGGAAACGAACCCACATCCCTGCCGGCCAAACCCTCCCCTACCTTGGACGACGCTGGACCAATTGTGCGCCGCCCATGGGTCTCCCGGCCGGCTGCGACAGAGCCTGGACTCTAACCAGGATCTCTAGTGGCACAGCTAGCACTGCGATGCAGTGCCTTAGACCACTGCGTCACTCGGGAGTCATACCATACGAACCATAACATATCATACTAATTGGAGTGTCCCGGATTTACATTTACTATGTTACCTCTACCCTGAGTCCAGGTTGGAATCAGTGGTGAACTACAGTGTGGAGTGGTAAAGAACAACTGCAGTCCTAATTGGAATCGTTCAGGGTGGATATAGCTACAAATCGCAGTCACCTCCATCTTGTGGACTAGACAGCTGAATCAGTGGTAAACTACAACAGAGTAGTGGTATAGAACCACAGCATTAGTAGCTACACCAGAAAAGGCTCATTATAGGTGCATGAACACCCATGTTCACTCCAGCACACTGACCCACATTAGGCAGAAGCTGAGCATGCCACTCACCAGAAGGCCTACTCTACCTAAATAACTCAGGTGGTGGAGCGGGACCGACAGTATACAGAACATGTTCTATTCTAACAATACCAACAAGGAATCTAAGATGCAGTAGGCCTACAGGGCCTTCTGTAGCTATGCATCATCATAACTACTCTATAGTATTCTGTTCTATTCCTATTCTATTCAGTCCTACAAGGAATCTAACAAATAGGACATATGAACTACAATTTAAATGCCATACATTTTTGTGGCCTTTGTGGCCTATTTTCATTCAAAACATGCTGAAGAAATAATGTATTTCTCCTCCAAGACTTGAGGAAGTTGAGATAGAATATCATAGGCCTACATTTGAACGGCTGGGGAAATAAAACGGTGTAGGTTAAGTGTATAGGTGATTCTTCTTGTGAACATTATAGTAATGTTATTACAGCAGTAGGCCTGATAGATGTTCAGCATCTAAACCTGGGTTACCTGGACCATATGGAGGGTCTCTCTCTCTCCCTCTTCCTCTGTAAATTAGTCCGTAATTCTATCATAAATCACATAGGCCTATCCCATTAACAGTTACCCATCGAATTGCTCATTCAGAAGGTATCTGAATGTTAAAAATGTTATCCTATTTAAGAAATCAATATATTTGGATGATGGTTGTTATAAGCTATTAGGGCCTAATACAATAAAATCTGCTAGATAGGCTATTCTGTAATGCTAATTCAAGGACAAAGCCGATAATATAAAATGGACACTAATGCACAGAACAAACTTGACCAAAATGTAGTGTAGTGCGCTACGGACAGTCGCACTACATGACTTTGCAACCCGACAATCGGTGAACGGTGTTATAACATTATAATAACGACTGTCGCTTCTAGTGACCGTGTTAGCTGAGGTGATAAGACAGTGGGCCGTGCGCGCATTCGAATTGGATGCGTTCAAGGGACTTATGGCACCGTTTTGGACCATCCCAGCCAGGGCTTTTTGGCCTACCTGCTTCCGATATGTGCTCTTCAACGGGTTGGCAGTATTTGCAAAGATCATCCTGGATAGCCTAATCCAGTTATTCCGAGATAAAAATCTTGTTTCCCAACAAAAAAAACTATCGGATAAAGCTACATGCGGACCCGTTTATTAGAATCCAGTGGGTTTATTTGGAAAAAATCCGCATATCGACCGGGTTAAAAAATAAACTCCGGTATTTCCGTTTTCGATTATGATCCAAATTTCCTTGTCGCGTTGTCACATCTGTAGGCTACCTGACATAGGCTACACTGCGTAGACTATATGGTTTAATACTACCAAAGTGTTGTCCAACCCTGGCAGAAAACTCAGTTCAGTTCATTGATCTACGACGTCCTGCTGACCGCTCCCGAGTCCCACCTCTACAGACCAAACCATTGCGCATACAATAGAGGGGCGTTTCAAGATATAATTAAATAACCTTGCTATTGAGTACGGTTAGTGTTAATATTCTGAATACAGAACACGTTTAAATGTTTGACAACCAACATATAACCAGTCACTACCATGAAAGATGCATGTAATACGCAAATTAATACATTGTATCAATTTGTCGTTCCCCATACGCTGCGTTTTGTTGACGCCCACACATACCATACATTCTTTACCCCCTCCCCCAACCCCTCCCTCCACTCCCGGAGCCCAATGGTTAAAGCGAGAGATGAGAATTGACGGGTCAGGATGTAAAGGATAGGCTGTTCTGTTAGATAAGCAAAATACTGTAACATGTCAATGGTTTATGCCTCACTAACATGAATAGTCAAGACAAGGCCATGTCTAGGGTGTTTTTAAAAAGGGACAGGGACAGAGATAGATAGGATATAGGTTAGATATAGTGATCTATTGTAGGCTATTTCCTCCAGCTCCTGTGATGATGTAGGCCTATGGATGGTGGGAGTAGAAACTAAATATAGACTGATCTATGATCAATAAAAAGTGCAATCTGTAATGGTAGGGTATATCCACCTCAGATCTCACTGCGCTCAGTCCATTTTGAATTATTTAGTAGGCTAGAGGCAACCATTATGAATGCACCTGATATTTATCAAGAATAAGCGTCTTTGCAGTGGTGGAAAAAGTACCCAATTGTCATACTTGAGTACAAGTAAAGATACAGTACCTTAATAGAAAATGACTAAAAGTATCTGGTTTTAAATATAATTAAGTATCAAATTAAAAGTAAACGCTATAAATCAGAATGCACGAGTTTCTTGTAATTTTTTATTTAGAGATAGCCAGGGGCACACTCCAACACTCACACAAATAATTTGTTTAGTGAGTCCACCAGATCAGAGGTAGTAGGGATGACCATAGGTTCTCTTGATTAGTGCCTGATTTGGACAATTTTCCTGTCCTTCTAAGCATCTGAAATCTAACGAGTCAGGGAAAATATATACGGGAGAAAAAGCACATGTTTTCTTTAGGAATAAAGTGCAGTAAAAGTAAAAATAGTCCAATATATATATATATACACACACACACACACACAGTGAGGGAAAAAAGTATTTGATCCCCTACTGATTTTGTACGTTTGCCCACTGACAAAGAAATTATCAGTCTATAATTTTTATGGTAGGTTTATTTGAACAGTGAGAGACAGAATAACAACAACAAAATCCAGAAAAACGCATGTCAAAAATGTTATAAATTGATTTGCATTTTAATGAGGGAAATAAGTATTTGACCCCCTCTCAATCAGAAAGATTTCTGGCTCCCAGGTGTCTTTTATACAGGTAACGAGCTGAGACTAGGAGCACTCTTAAATGGAGTGCTACTAATCTCAGCTTGTTACCTGTATAAAAGACACCTGTCCACAGAAGCAATCAATCAATCAGATTCCAAACTCTCAACCATGGCCAAGACCAAAGAGCTCTCCAAGGATGTCAGGGAATTGTAGACCTACACAAGGCTGGAATGGGCTACAAGACCATCGCCAAGCAGCTTGGTGAGATTATTCTCAAATGGAAGAAACACAAAAGAACTGTCAATCTCCCTCGGCCTGGGGCTCCATGCAAGATCTCACCTTGTGGAGTTGCAATGATCATGAGAACGGTGAGGAATCAGCCCAGAACTACACGGGAGGATCTTGTCAATGATCTCAAGGCAGCTGGGACCATAGTCCCCAAGAAAACAATTGGTAACACACTACGCCGTGAAGGACTGGAATCCTGCAGCGCCCGCAAGGTCCCCCTGCTCAAGAAAGCACATATACAGGGCTGTCTGAAGTTTGCCAATGAACATCTGAATGATTCAGAGGAGAACTGGTTGAAAGTGTTGTGGTCAGATGAGACTAAAATTGAGCTCTTTGGCATCAACTCAACTCGCCATGTTTGGAGGAGGAGGAATGCTGCCAATGACCCCAAGAACACCATCCCCACCGTCAAACATGGAGGTGGAAACATTATGCTTTGGGGGTGTTTTTCTGCTAAGGGAACAGGACAACTTCACCGCATCAAAGGGACGATGGACGGGGCCATGTACCATCAAATCTTGGGTGAGAACCTCCTTCCCTCAGCCAGGGCATTGAAAATGGGTCGTGGATGGGTATTCCAGCATGACAATGACCCAAAACACACAGCCAAGGCAACAAAGGAGTGGCTCAAGAAGAAGCACATTGAGGTCCTGGAGTGGCCTAGCCAGTCTCCAGACCTTAATCCCATAGAAAATCTGTGGAGGGAGCTGAACGTTCGAGTTGCCAAACGTCAGCCTCGAAACCTTAATGACTTGGAGAAGATCTGCAAAGAGGAGTGGAACAAAATCCCTCCTGAGATGTGTGCAAACCTGGTGGCCAACTACAAGAAATGTCTGACCTCTGTGATTGCAAACAAGGGTTTTGCCACCAAGTACTAAGTCATGTTTTGCAGAGGGGTCAAATACTTATTTCCCTCATTAAAATGCAAATCAATTTATAACATTTTTGACGTGTTTTTCTGGATTTTGTTGTTTTTATTCTGTCTCTCACTGTTCAAATAAACCTACCATTAAAATTATAGACTGATCATTTCTCTGTCAGTGGGCAAACGTACAAAATCAGCAGGGGATCAAATACTTTTTTCCCTCACTGTATATATATATATATATATATATATATATATATATATATATATAGGCCAAGAGTGTGCAAAGCTGTCATCAAGGCAAAGGGTGGCTATTTGAAGAATCTCAAATATAAAATATATTTTGATTTGTTTAACACTTTTTTGGTTACTACATGATTCCATATGTGTTATTTCATAGTTTGATGTCTTCACTATTATTCTACAATGTAAAAAATAGTAAAAAGAAAAGAAAAAACCTTGCATGAGTAGGTGTGTCCAAACTTTTGACTGGTACTATATATATATATATATATATATATATACACATATATATACACACACACACACACACACACACACACACACACACACACACACACACACACACACATTGCCTTCATAAAGTATTCATACTCCTTGACTTTTTCCACATTTTGTTGTGTTACAGCCTGAATTTAAAATTGATTAAATAGAGATTTCTTTGTCACTGGTCTTAATTAATAATGAAAAGCTGAAATGTCTTCAGTCAATTTGATCAGGGTTTCCCAAACTCGGTCCTCGGGACCTCAAGGGGTGCACGTTTTGGTTTTTGCCTTAGCACTACACAGCTGATTCAAATAATCAACTATTCATCAAGCCTTGATAATTTGAATCAGCTGTGTAGTGTTAAGGTAAAAAACTAAACATGCACCCCTTGGGGTCCCGAGGACAGAGTTTGGGAAACGCTGCATTAAGTATTCAACCCCTTTGTTCTGGCAAGCCTAAATAAGTTCAGGACTAAACATTTGCTTAACAAGTCACATAATAAGTTGCAGTTCAGTTCATGGACTCACTCTGTATGCAATAATAGAGTTTAACATGATTTGTGAATGACTCCCTCATCTTTGTACCCCACAAATACAATGATCTGTAAGGTCCCTCATTCGAGCAGTGTATTTCAAAACAGATTCAACCAGAAAGACCAGGGAGATGGGTAAAAAAAGAAAAGCAGACATTTAATATCCCTTTGAGCATGGTGAAGTTATTCATTACACTTTGGATGGTGCAGCAATAGACCCAGTCACTAGAAAGATACAGGCGTCCTTCCTAACTCAGTTGCCGGAGAGAAAGGAAACCGCTCAGAGATTTCACCATGAGGCCAATGGTGACTTTAAAACAGTTACAGAGTTTAATTAATGGCTGTGATAGGAGAAAACTGATGGATAAACAACATTGTAGTTACTCCACAATACTAACCTAATTGACAGAGTGAAAAGAAGGAGGCCTGTACAGAATACACATTTTCCAAAACCTGCATCCTGTTTGCAACAAGGCACTAAAGTAATACTGCAAAAAATGTGACAAAGCAATTCACTTTTTGTCCTGAATACAAAGTGTTATGTTTGGGACAAATCCAATACAACACATGAGCACCACTCTCCATATTTTCAAGCATAGTGTTGGCTGCATCATGTTTTGGGTATGCTTGTAATCGTTAAGGACTGGGGAGTTTTTCAGGAAAATAACTATTTAATGGAGCTAATCACAGGCAAAATCCTAGAGGAAAACCTGGTTCAGTCTGTTTTCCACCAGACACTGGGAGATGAATTCACTGTTCAGCAGGACAATAACCTAAAATCTACTCTGGAGTTGCTTACCAAGAAGACAGTGAATGCTCCTGAGTGACCAGGTTACAGTTTTGACTTAAATCTGCTTGAATATCTATGGCAAGACTTGAAAATGGTTTGTAGCAATGATCAACAACCAATTTGACAGAGCTTGAAAAAAATTGAAAATAATATTGCACAATCCAGGTGTGCAAATCTCTTACAGAATTACTCAGAAAGACTCACAGTTGTAATCGCTGCCAAAGGTGATTCTAACATGTATTCACTCAGGGGTGTGAATACTTATGTAAATGAGATATTTATGTTTTTCATTTTCAAAATATTTTCAAAAATGTCAGAAATCATGTTTTCACTTTGTCATTATGGGGTATTGTGTGTGTAGATGGGTGAGAGAGATTATTATTATATATATATATTTTAAATTACTTTTTACCCCTTTTTCTTCCCGATTTCGTGATATCCAATCGGTAGTTACAGCCTTGTCCCATCGCGGCAACTCCCGTACGGACTCGGGAGAGGCGAAGGTTGAGAGCCATGCGTCCTCCGAAACACGACCCTGCCAAGCCGTACTGCTTCTTGACACACTGCTCGCTTAACCCAGAATTGTCCGTCGCCTCATGGGTCTCCCGGTCGAGGCCGGCTGCGACACAGCCCGGGATCAAACCTGGATCTGTAGTGATGCCTCAAGCACTGCAGTGCCTTAGACCGCTGTGCCACTCATGAGGCAAGAGATACTTTTTTAAAACAAATGTGCACACGTGGCTACATACAGCTCTCACTTCTATCAATGTAATTGTCTGCATAATTTCCAATCACCCATATCTTTTTTTTGTATATATATATATATATTGTACATATGTGTGTGTGTTATTCATGGGCTGTACTTGTACAGTTGACCTTGGAAGGCCCTGCCAGTGGAAACCCCCCTCCTTTCCCAGTCCACCCCCTCAAAAAGAACAACAACACTATCATGTGCCGCTTGGATTTCATTAGCAGCTGTCTTCTGATAGGAACCAGCCACTCACTCAATCTGTGTTTCCTACGTTGTGTTGGTAGCAATGTTCCTTGTATCAGAATACTAGATCCACAATAGAGCTGGCAAAGGCAAATATTCTGATAAAATATACAACTTAGAAAGTATTCTATGTAAATCCACACTACACAACAGTAGTAGTTGTTTAAACCTCTGCCTTTTGGTGTGAATAGAATTCTGATTGGCACATGATGTTCTCTTTTCGAGGCCTCAGCAGCTAAATTCAATTTACTAAGTTAACTACATTTAAGTGACTCAAGTTAAATTAAAGTAAATTATATTTCTGTACTGTAGGGCAAGCAGTCAGTCATTGTACGTAAGAGGGAGAGGGGAGAATGAGTTCAACTATGTTTCATGACTCTTAATTTTTATTAAATCAAACCATCTTAAATCAAACCATATTCGATCCATATTCCTGATCAGAATTAGTTTGGATGTATGGAGGAAGAACTTCCTTCCTATCATGTTTTTGTTTCCAATTATAATTCCTGAGATAGTTGGCCCAGGACCTCTGAAATGTGATCTGTAGATTTGGTCTGTGCATTCCTCAATCAGCAAAGCAAACTCTTCCCTATGTTCTGACTTCCCAGTTCCCAGTTCCCACTAGACTTACCTGACAATACTGCAACTAAGTCCATGCATGTATGTTATTACAATGTTATTACAGTATTATGATCGTACAAAAGGAGGAGGTTACTTCAAAGCAACACAAGAACACACATTCACTATTTCCCACTGTTTTCTGTTTGAAAGGGGCTTTGCTGGCTTTTAGCCATTGATCTGAGGCTGTGTATCACTGAAATAGTGGAGGGGGGCTATACTCAAGTCAACGAAAGTAAACTATCACCTTTTAATTTGGTGAATAGCGTTAACCCACATATTAAGTCAGAGAAGTGTTTTTGCACAAGAATTTACTTACCTATTTACCAACGACACTCCGGGTTTACCCACCTGTCTTTTTACCACTACATCTGGTGTGTATGATCATGGTGTGTAGGCAGGGCTGGGTGGGCTGGTGGCCTGGTGTGGTGTGGAGACTGTGGTAGGTCTGGCGTCTGGCATATCCAGCATTCCTGCTGCAGGAAAGAGGGGTCTGCATTACTCACATACCATAGAGGACAGGGCTATTACACAACACTGACCACAGAGAACACAGCTAAGGAAACGCTACATCCGGTTGTAGACCTACCAGAGACAAAAGGACAATTTTATTCATAGTACGTTTGTCACAGGACAAAGGGAACAGACCAGTCCATGGAACAAACTCAAGGACCTCATAAGAGAAACTAAAAGATGGTAGTGTGGTCAGGGAACAAACGTCATTAGGAGGAAATAAATTGATTTAACTCAATTTACCTGAGCACATGAGAGCCAGCCATCAAGCACTTGTCATCTTTAAACCATAAAAAAAAAAGAAAAAAAAAAGAATAACAGAATGTGTCATTGTTGTAGCACTAAACTATGCAATAAAACACAACACAGACGTAGCCCACGTAACAGAGTTTGAAATGCATCCCTGGTATATACATTTTTTTTGTTATTCTTCAAAGTGTTTTTATTACCAACCAGATAGACTACAGATTGTGGTGGTCTGTGTGTTCCTCCTTTAGGGGGACTATAGCTGCTAGCCAGACCCAAATCCATTTAGGACGGAGGTACTCAGAGGCTCTTATGGCATCAGATTTCCTCCTCACTTCCTCTGCAGCCAGGATTAGGGTTTCACGGCCAGATCGGGTTACAAAGCTGCCTCTAATGTGTCCAAGCAAGTGAAAGGTTCAATCTTATCTGGTTAAAAGGTAATCTACGACTGCCACAATGAAAAGCGTCTGCTTTTATACTTAGTAGTTCAATCATGCTTATTTATTGGTAGTTAACAAAAATGGCTATCCAACAACAGCTCTTTGAGTTTGAATGATACTTTGGTCTCATGTATAGCATGAGATATTGAAATATCTATAGAACATTTAAGTGCAAATATTGATCATTTGCCAACTATTCATCCATCAATCTCATGAATTCACTGACCCATATATGAAGAGGTAGTACCATGTCATTGATGTTCTACAGTATGTAGGGCTTTTAGGCTTTTTAGGCTTTTCAGTCTATCGGTTAGGATATGGGCCTGCACTAACTCAGTTCTGTAATTGTGAGCCCTTCAAATGAAATCCCCCACACACACACAGGCATCCCCACACATCAACAACATGCATGATAGTCTTTCATGGTTGAGGGTTGAGGAGTAATTGACTACTTCTCTTCTAGTCGTCTTAATAAACATTTGTGTGTTGAAAATGCCTAACCAATTGAATAATCTATTTGCATACACTTCAAATAGACATACATACCCCACCAGACACGCCACTATGGATTTCTTCACGGTACCCAAACCAAAAACAGATTTAATGCGTCACTCATCTATAGAGCCATGTCATCGTGGAATGCTCTGCCACCAGAGGTTACTCAGGCAAAAAGCCAGTTTAGCTTTAAAAAAACAGATTAAAAAAACATATTGTATCACAGCTCCTCTCCTCTTTCTAAAGATGAAATGTAACTGTACTGTATATAAGAATATGAATAGTGTGTAATTAGTATTTTTGTTGTCTCTTGGTTTCTTTCCTATATACACTGAGTGTACAAAACATTAAGCACGCCTTCCTTATATTGAGTTGCACCCCCTTTTGCACTCAGAACAGAATTTGTCGGAGCATGGACTCTACAAGCTGTCGAAAGCATTCCACAGGGATGCTGGCCCATGGTTGACTCCAATGCTTCCCCAAGTCGGCTGGATGTCCTTTGGGTGGTGGACCATTCTTGATACACATGGGAAACTGTTGAGCGAGGAAAAACCCAGCATTGTTACAGTTCTTGACACAAACCGGTGCGCCTGGCAACTACTACCATACCCTGTTCAAAAGCACTTAAACATGTCTTATCCATTCACCCTCTGAATGGCACACATACACAATCCATGTCTCAATTGTCTCAAGGCTTAAAAATCCTTCTTTAAACTGTCTCCTCCCATTCATCTACACTGATTGAAGTGGATTTAACAAGTGACATCAACAAGGGATCATAGCTCTCACATGGATGTACCTGGTCAGTCTATGTCATGGAAAGAGCAGGTGTTCATAATGTTTTGTATACTAAGTGTATAACTCTTATTTTTGTATTTTGTCATGTATTTATAGGTTTTATGTGGACCCCAGGAAGAGTAGCTACTGCATGTGCAGTAGCTAATGGGGATCCTAATAAACTAAACTAAACAACACACCCACATTGTGGTGCAGAATACTGTGTTATAAGCCATCCAGTTACTGTTTCTTTCAAACACTTAGACAAATGTTTCAGATGTACAGTAAATGGTATATTTTAAAAACTCTACGTACAAAACTCTAAACTGATAACACTTGTAATGCCCCTTATTTTATGTTCAGAACCTTTGATTGTGCAATCAATGGGGTTTCACACATCTTTCACCCCTGAGTCATTTATGCAAAATCCACGTTTTCTGTGAAATACCATCAGCATATTTTGTTTCGTCACCAATACATCAGATAATGATAGGCTCGCCATTTGGTCATTTTAACTACCATTTCATCCAATAGCAAAAAATACAAGAAACACATTTCAAAACTGTTTTTTTGAAGTGCTGAATAGAAAGCATAGCAGATAGTAAATATCATTTTCCATACAGTATTTGACTATAACTTGACATGCACATTTGTATCCAATCCAGTCTTACATTTTCATTATCCTTATTCAGTACATACAGTACGTACGACAAATCATCAGAAATAGAGGTATTGTAAAGCAGTTGGCTACTGAAAAAACATAGCACGGTGTTGTATGTTCTGCCCCATGCAAAATTGTACAAGATCACCTTTTCTACGTGACTTGTCAACTGATACAGTATTGCCTGTCTCTCTGCTTGACAAAATTAATCAGTGTATCAATAAAATTCAGATAATGAGTGGAATATATTGTTATATACAACCCAGGTATTTCAGCAGTGCATTGTACACTACACTATCATTCTAAAATGGTAGCACATAAGAGTGACTCTTTCCACTTTGTCCCATTGAAGCAGACTGGCTGATGGAGAATGATGTAGTATTTACAGACACTTCCATATACGATTTGGTTTTACCTTCCAACATAAATTGATGTCAAATTGATACATTTATGAGGTAAAAATATATAAATGTACAGTGTTCAGCAGTTATCAAAACAATATACAGTGAGCTCCAAAAGTATTGGGACATTGACACGTTTTATTGTTTTGGCTCTGTACTCCAGCACTTTGGATTTGAAATGATACAATGACTATGAGGTTAAAGTGCAGACTGTAAGCTTTAATTTGAGGGTATTTTCATCCATATCGGGTGAACCATTTAGAAATTACCACACTTTTTGTACATAGTCCCCCCATTTTAGGGGACCAAAGGTAATGGGACAAATTCACTTTTATGTGTCTTAAAGTAGTCAAAAGTTTAGTAATTTAATTCCATAATTTTGTGATTAAAGGTGTGATCATTGAAAACATATTTCATAATGTAATCAAATGAAATAATATAAAAAATATTTTTTTTAGCAGGCACTAGTTTGCATCAAGCCTGTCAGACCCCAGCAACTTCATTTTGGATACATGCTTACTGTATAGCAGATGCATTCATTCTTGTTTTGGACTTTCTGGATTATTTGCATATTGGTATTGCATTGTAATGATATTGTATTAATGCACTGTAGGAGCTAGAAATACATTACGCAAGCATTTCGCTGCACCTGCTGTAACATCTGCTAATCTGTTAATGCAACCAATACACTTTGATTTGATTTGTTACATACAGTACATATCTGATCTTGTCAATATCAGATTTTTTATTTATTTACTGTGAAGTCAAATCAGAATAGTCATCATCATAGTAGTACATTCACGTATATATCATACTTTTAATGTTTCTACTTTACAGACATGTTCATTATGTAGTTCACAAAATATGCAGTAGACAAACCAGTGTACATGTAAAATCTATAGGTTTACCAAACATTTAAGTGGTCATCAATTAAGAGCAGTCAGATTAAGTAATAGTAACATGTATTTTAACAAAAGAGAAGAAGACAGTATGAAAAATGTATGCACTCACTAACTGTAAGTCGCTCTGGATAAGAGCGTCTGCTAAATGACTAAAATGTAAAATGTAAAATGTAAGACAATCATATCAAAAGTATTGTGAGCATTGCATTGTGAAATGCAATTACTTTAAATGAAAATGTATTGCAATGTGAAACATGTATTTCTAGATGAAACACTGATTATGTCTGGTGAAAAAGTGACTGTATGATTTTGTGTGTTGTCGTCAACTGAAAATGTGCTTAGAGTTTTGAAACAGTTTTGAAACAAACTGCCTTTTTGATGATCTGTTTTGAGTTTTGTACTAAAAGTTGTGAAAATTGCACCAAAGCGATAAAAAAACTAATTATATTGTTAACAAATGACAACAAAATCATATCAAGTATCAAGTGAATGTTGCATTTTGAAAAGAAGATACTTAGATTGAATATGTACCAAATTGAAAGAGTAATTTGGTGTAATGAACAAGTGAATGTGAATTTGTTTGTTGTATTGAGTCGATTGAAAATGTGCTTAGAGTTTTGAAACATTAGCCATGATTGAACAAAACTAACAAGAAAGCATCTGATTCTCCTTATATGGACACCACTCCCTGCCATAGAGAGCATTGAGCGCAAGCTTCAAATTTCACCAGGAAAATACCTTTCATCCTTCTTCCTCTTTCTAGAGCCAAGGATGCTGTTCATAGAAATGTATTTATCATAATACCATGGAAACAATGTTCTTGGCCGTCAAAGACACAAACACGGAAATTGATGCCTAATACTAGGAATTATGATCTTTACACCATACTACTTGGTACAAAAAGTGATTTCACAATCCGTGACGTACGAGTAATACAATCTCAGGGTACAGACTCATCTGCAACTCTGAGGGGGGAAGCAGCGTCTCATTATGGCTGAACATTTCACAATAGGTCTAGAAATGACAGCTTTACGTCACATGTGGCCGTTATTAGTATATGTGCCTGCAAAACTCCCATTACAATTCAATTGCTGGCACCAAGGCCGTCATGGGAGAATACGACTCATCCTATGGTCCCCGTGAAACGAAGCCAAGAAAGTCAGGGAGGATTTGGGACGATTGCACAACCTATCACACACACACTGTTTACGAAACCCATAACTAGCCTATGGCTATTTTTGCTCTCGCTTTGTATTGGGGTCCTAGGCCTAGTTACATGGTCTATAACTTGAATGAATGTGTTCATTTTTGTGAGAAATCAAAGTTTGAGGACCATGGTTGATGCACATGTGCCCAGGGAGACAGCAACCTTACCTTGGTCCAGGACCAGCTCTGTCTCTCTTGACCTCTTGGTCAGCCAGTCTAAGCAGATTAGTTCAAGTTCAAAATGTTGACTAAACATAAATATGTACAAAAAGGACAAATGCTAAAGACATGCCTAAACGAAAGGCCTCATGGCCACCAGACAAAACCAACCGCCTCACGGCTTGCAAGCTGGGACACTGACTGACGATCACCTTAATTAGCAGCACCTGATATGCTTATCAACCAGGCTCAGCACCTGGACAAGGTTGCTGCTGCCCCCTGGTGGAACGGAGTGTGGAACTGTATCCTGGATAGTGTGTTTGTCTATGTCCTAACTAATCTTCCCCCCATCCCCCCATATCATAACACACACACATGCACACGCACACACACACAGTCATGTTTAACTAACCTTGTGGGGACACACAATTGATTCTCATTCAAAATCCTATTTTCTCTAACCCCTAACCCTAAACCTAACCCTAAACCTTACCCTTACCTTAACCTTAACCCAAACCTTAACCTTAACTCAAAAACCTAACCTTAACCCTAACCCTAACTCCTAACCCTAACCCTAAACCCAACCTTTAACCCCTAACCCTAACCCCCTAGGAATTGCCTTTTTCCTTGTGGGAACTAACAAAATGTCCCCAGTTGGTCAAATTTTTCTTAGTTTAACTATTCTCGTGGGGACTTCTCGTCCCCACAAGTATAGTTAAACACGTACACATATACATGCACGCAAGCACATGCGCGGGCACACACACACACAAACACACACACACACACACACAGAGACTTCTTCTCCCATCCCTCAGACAGAGAGTTCAGAGACCCCAAATGGAGGATGAGGATTTCAGCACAACAGGGAGCCTGTATCATTTTGTTGCAGGCTGGGGAAGTAGGTTGAAGGTCAGAGTGGTTCTGTTTGAGCTGGGGGTGTTAGATGACCCCCCTCAAAGGGCCTGGTGCTCCTCGGGGGTTAATGAAATGTACTATGACAGATTGGGGGAAAACATGGAAACTAAATCTCTCTGGAGTTCAACAGGGGTTGGAGAGATCTGTGGTGGTCGGTACTGTGGATACTATATCCTGCAGTCCCTGTAACACTTCTCTGGTGGACTATCATATATATATATATATATACAGTGGGGGAAAAAAGTATTTAGTCAGCCACCAATTGTGCAAGTTCTCCCACTTAAAAAGATGAGAGAGGCCTGTAATTTTCATCATAGGTACACGTCAACTATGACAGACAAAATGAGAAGAAAAAAATCCAGAAAATCACATTGTAGGATTTTTCATGTATTTATTTGCAAATTATGGTGGAAAATAAGTATTTGGTCAATAACAAAAGTTTCTCAATACTTTGTTATATACCCTTTGTTGGCAATGACACAGGTCAAACGTTTTCTGTAAGTCTTCACAAGGTTTTCACACACTGTTGCTGGTATTTTGGCCCATTCCTCCATGTAGATCTTCTCTAGAGCAGTGATGTTTTGGGGCTGTCGCTGGGCAACACAGACTTTCAACTCCCTCCAAAGATTTTCTATGGGGTTAAGATCTGGAGACTGGCTAGGCCACTCCAGGACCTTGAAATGCTTCTTACGAAGCCACTCCTTCGTTGCCCGGGCGGTGTGTTTGGGATCATTGTCATGCTGAAAGACCCAGCCACGTTTCATCTTCAATGCCCTTGCTGATGGAAGGAGGTTTTCACTCAAAATCTCACGATACATGGCCCCATTCATTCTTTCCTTTACACGGATCAGTCGTCCTGGTCCCTTTGCAGAAAAACAGCCCCAAAGCATGATGTTTCCACCCCCATGCTTCACAGTAGGTATGGTGTTCTTTGGATGCAACTCAGCATTCTTTGTCCTCCAAACATGACGAGTTGAGTTTTCACCAAAAAGTTATATTTTGGTTTCATCTGACCATATGACATTCTCCCAATCCTCTTCTGGATCATCCAAATGCACTCTAGCAAACTTCAGACGGGCCTGGACATGTACTGGCTTAAGCAGGGGGACACGTCTGGCACTGCAGGATTTGAGTCCCTGGCGGCGTAGTGTGTTACTGATGGTAGACTTTGTTACTTTGGTCCCAGCTCTCTGCAGGTCATTCACTAGGTCCCCCCGTGTGGTTCTGGGATTTTTTCTCACCGTTCTTGTGATCATTTTGAACCCACGGGGTGAGATCTTGCGTGGAGCCCCAGATCGAGGGAGATTATCAGCGGTCTTGTATGTCTTCCATTTCCTAATAATTGCTCCCACAGTTGATTTCTTCAAACCAAGCTGCTTACCTATTGCAGATTCAGTCTTCCCAGCCTGGTGCAGGTCTACAATTTTGTTTCTGGTGTCCTTTGACAGCTCTTTGGTCTTGGCCATAGTGGAGTTTGGAGTGTGACTGTTTGAGGTTGTGGACAGGTGTCTTTTATACTGATAACAAGTTCAAACAGGTGCCATTAATACAGGTAACGAGTGGAGGACAGAGGAGCCTCTTAAAGAAGAAGTTACAGGTCTGTGAGAGCCAGAAATCTTGCTTGTTTGTAGGTGACCAAATACTTATTTTCCACCATAATTTGCAAATAAATTCATTAAAAATCCTACAATGTGATTTTCTGGAAAAAAAAATCTCAATTTGTCTGTCATAGTTGACGTGTACCTATGATGAACATTACAGGCCTCTCTCATCTTTTTAAGTGGGAGAACTTGCACAATTGGTGGCTGACTAAATACTTTTTTTCCCCACTGTATATATATATATATATCATATATCATATATATCCAGAACGCTGCAGCCCGTCTGGTGTTCAACCTTCCCAAGTTCTCTCACGTCACCCCGCTTCTCCGCACATTCCACTGGCTTCCAGTTGAAGCTCGCATCTGCTACAAGACCATGGTGCTTGCCTACTGAGCTGTGAGGGGACCGGCACCTCCTTACCTTCAGGCTCTGATCAGTCCCTACACCAAAACGAGGGCATTGTGTTCTTCCACCTCTGGCCTGCTGGTCCCCCTACCTCTGCGGAAGCACAGTTCCCGCTCAGCCCAGTCAAAACTGTTCGCTGCTCTGGCACCCCAATGGTGGAACAAGCTCCCTCACGACGCCTTGACAGCGGAGTCACCTGACCACCTTCCGGAGACACTTGAAACCCTACCTCTTTAAGGAATACCTGGGATAGTAAGTAAGTAAAGTAATCCTTCTACCCCCACCCCCACAATATATATATATATATATATATATATATATATATATATAAAACAAATGAAAATTAAAAATATACTCTAAAAAGAAAAATTTTGAAAAATAAAAATAAATACATTGTAAAGTGGTTGTCCCACTGGCTATCATAAGGTGAATGCACCAATTTGTAAGTCGCTCTGGATAAGAGCGTCTGCTAAATGACGTAAATGTAAATGTAATATAATCATGTGGTCTTTAGATATCTAAGACCAGACGTGCATTTATTTACTGAAATGTTCATGAAATATATTGTGTTCGTTTTTGATCAATGCAATGGGGTGTGTTGATTGATAGAAGAACCACGAATGAAGCCCACATACACACGTGTTACATGACTGCCATCTACTGGTTAAGATTGACTTGTATCGCATTTATTTAGAGCACTTAATCAACATTGTAGTGTAGTGCTCAGCAGTGTTGGGGAGAAGTGAACTACATGTAGTTCAACTAGTAATTTAACTGCATTTTGCAGGAGCTTGGAGGTAGTTGAACTAAATTCAAATCTAGGTTGTGTTTTTTTGTAGTTAATTACTTTTTTTGTAGTATAGCAGTGTAGCTAAGTACTGGAACTACACACTACTTTTTTTGCAACACCTGTCAAGTGGATGGACTATGGGAGGCGCACAGTACTACATAGAGCCATGGCTACATGGAACTCTATTCCACATCATAACTGATGCAAGCAGTAGAATCAGATTTAGAAAACTGATAAAAAATACACCTTATGGAACAGCGGGGACTGTCGAGACACACACACAGGCACAGACACACGCATACATATACACATGATAACACATGCACTCTACACACATGGATTTTGTATTGTAGATATGTGATAGTAGAGTAGTGGCCTGAGGGCACGCGCTTAATGTGTTTTGAAAAGTGTTATGAAATGTGATGTCATGTAATATTTTTTATTGTATATAATGGCCTTAATGTTGCTGGACCCCAGGAAGAGTAGCTGCTGCCGTGGCAACAGCTAATGGGGATCCTTAATAAATACAAATGGTATGGTAAAGTAACATCTAACAGTGGTAAAATAAAAATCACGCTACTGTCTGTAACGTTTGGAAGTGCAAAAATCTATTCAACCATCTCAATAAAAGTATCATGTTTCACATAGTATCAGTCCAAAGGCCTTTAAAAGGGAGATAAACTGACTTGGTGCCGGCCAACTGTGCTTATGTCCTGGCCCTTTGGCCTGGCCTTGTAACCAAAATCAGGATAATAACTGGAAGGAAGATCAGATCGTCTTGATCCAGCAGTCCATGCACTTTCTCTGGCTCAGTCCAGGCTTTTTTCATGATAATCAAATAGCAATCTTTATTGTTCTGCTACTTGATGGTTTGAAGTGTATATTCTCTAACATCAAACAGGTTCAAAACAGGTTCAATAACCAATACAGTGGAAACATCTGATCATTTGGAATGAAAACTAGCCCATCGTTCTGTTCAGAGGTCATCTTGACAAAGCACACAGAGATCATAAACATTGTCTTGCCCTGCTCTGCTTCTCATTCATATTAGTCATGTTGGTCTTTAAACACCACCACCATCAGTCACAGCAGCACCCTGCCTTATATAGCGCTGGGACGCGGAGGAAGATAGAGAGAGAGGGAGGAATGGAAGAGGAGGAGGAGAGTAGAAAGGAAGGAAGGACGGAGCACTGGTCTTTGATTACATCCCTTGTCAGAGAGAGAATGAGAAGGATGGAGAGAGAGAGAGAGAGAGAGAGAGAGAGATAGAGAGACAGAGAGAGAGAGAGAGCGAGAGAGAGAGAGAGAGAGAGAGAGAGACAGAGAGAGAGAGAGAGAGAGATAGAGAGACAGAGAGAGAGAGAGAGCGAGAGAGAGAGAGAGAGAGAGACAGAGAGAGAGAGAGAGAGAGAGAGAGAGAGAGAGAGAGGGATAGGGATGGAAGACGAGGAGGAGGAGAGTAGAAAGACAGGAAGGAGAAAGGGAGGTAGCACTTTGCTCTTTGTTTCCATGTCCTGTCAGGTTGACTCTCTCTCTCTGTCGAGTGTTGAGGAAGCCCTGGGACTGCTCTGCTCTGATTGGGTCTGTTCTACTGTGATCACAGTGTTCAGTCTGGTAGATCTATATATAGCTCTGACACCACCAGGCCTGGGTAGGGGTGGAGCCCTCTCTGCATACCTCACTCACTCGTTGGGCCCAACAGTGATGGCCTCTGGGGTTGGTTGTTGTGCTTATGTGATACTACTGGTGAATGAATGAACAAATAACTCATGAATAAATTATATTTAATTGTTGTGTCAAATTGCCAATTGGCAACCCATCCCTTATGGGATTAATTGACAAACAAACAAACATGACAATAATGAACTGTGATAATTCACTGTGATAATTCACTGTGATAATTCAGTGATAATTCTATAGTGGTATAGTACCACTCCACTCTCTAGGTAGATAGTGGCTTATCACATTTAGCCCCTAGGAACAATGCGAGCCTCAAGGGCCAAACCCAAAGCGTCTTGCATAAATAGGATAGCATGTCTTCTGATTTCACCAATACATCCAATTCTCAATAAAGGTCGGTAGAGTCTGGGGTAATCTGAGATGATGGGGTCTCCTGAGAAGTGTTTTCCTTCCTCTCATCTCATCATGGCATCCATAGT
Organism: Coregonus lavaretus; assembly: GCF_964263955.1. Taxonomy (NCBI): domain Eukaryota; kingdom Metazoa; phylum Chordata; class Actinopteri; order Salmoniformes; family Salmonidae; genus Coregonus; species Coregonus lavaretus. The sequence goes on from NC_140025.1 coordinate 5,334,585, forward strand.
CCATACGATGTCCTTAGAAAGTTAAAGCCCCCTTCCTTCAGCCAGTGAGAGCTGTGACAGATGTTTATGGTGACATCATCATTAATGGCGCCCTTTGTTTAGGCTTTGCTCAGGAACGATGATCGCTCTCTTGCTCTTTTCTTGGAGGAGAGAGGGCAGGCCAGGCACATACCTCTCTCCTCTTTGGGATGCTTTTCCTTTTTAAGGCAGGTTGGCCTAACCTCCCCCACGAGAAGAACACTCTGCCTTACCATGTGTGGATGATGCAGCGTTTAAAACCCATCGTTGCATCTTTCAATTGTTCTGTCATGAAGTCAGTGAAGCCAGGTCTTCCCAGCAGAAGCACCTCAAATGATGTATTGTGTACTAAATGCTGTCAATGAACGACTATGCTTTCGTATTTAGCTATCCAGTAAACCTTTACCATAATGTTCTGAAGAACATGAGTCATTGGAGCATGTCTGAATCAACCAATCAGCTCCATCAAACTACAACAGACGGAGCAACAATCTCACAAATTCTATTCTTCCATCTACAAACCCATTTAGAAATGAAAGACCGAAAGAGTGGCATTGAAATAATCCTAGCTTTGCTTTGAGTAATGTAGTATAGACCCCTTCCTAACCCAAGGGTAAGGGTTGAACCGGGATGTAGACATGAAGCTAGGGTTAGGGTTGAACCGGGATGTAGACATGAAGCTAGGGTTAGGGTTGAACCGGGATGTAGACATGAAGCTAGGGTTAGGGTTGAACCGGGATGTAGACATGAAGCTAGGGTTAGGGTTAAACCGGGATGTAGACATGAAGCTAGGGTTAGGGTTGAACCGGGATATAGAGATGAAGCTAGGGTTAAGGTTGAACCGGGATGTAGACATGAAGCTAGGGTTAGGGTTGAACCGGGATGTAGAGATGAAGCTAGGGTTAGGGCTGTGGTTGAGGATTAGGGTTGAACCGGGATGTAGACATGAAGCTAGGGTTAGGGTTGTGGTTGAGGATTAGGGTTGAACCGGGATGTAAACATGAAGCTAGGGTTAGGGTTGTGGTTGAGGCTAGGATTAGGGTTGAACCGGGATGTAGACATGAAGATAGGGTTAGGGTTGAACTGGGATGTAGACATGAAGCTAGGGTTAGGGTTGTGGTTGAGGATTAGGGTTGAACCGGGATGTAGACATGAAGCTAGGGTTAGGGTTGTGGTTGAGGATTAGGGGTGAACCGGGATGTAGACATGAAGCTAGGGTTAGGGTTGTGGTTGAGGCTAGGATTAGGGTTGAACCGGGATGTAGACATGAAGTTAGGGTTAGGGTTGTGGTTGAGGCTAGGGTTGAACAGAGATGTAGACATGAAGCTAGGGTTAGGGTTGTGGTTGAGGATTAGGGTTTAACCGGGATGTAGACATGAAGCTAGGGTTAGGGTTGTGGTTGAGGATTAAGGTTGAACCGGGATGTAGACATGAAGCTATGGTTAGGGTTGTGGTTGAGGATTAGGGTTGAACCGGGGTGTGGACATGAAGCTAGGGTTAGGGTTGTGGTTGAGGATTAGGGTTGAACCGGGATGTAGACATGAATATAGGGTTAGGGTTGTGGTTGAGGATTAGGGTTGAACCGGGATGTAGACATGAAGCTAGGGTTAGGGTTGTGGTTGAGGATTAGGGTTGAACCGGGGTGTAGACATGAAGCTAGGGTTAGGGTTGTGGTTGAGGATTAGGGTTGAACCGGGATGAAGACATGAATATAGGGTTAGGGTTGTGGTTGAGGCTAGGATTAGGGTTGAACCGGGATGTAGACATGAAGATAGGGTTAGGGTTGAACCGGGATGTAGACATGAAGCTAGGGTTAGGGTTGTGGTTGAGGATTAGGGTTGAACCGGGATGTAGACATGAAGCTAGGGTTAGGGTTGTGGTTGAGGATTAGGGTTTAACCGGGATGTAGACATGAAGCTAGGGTTAGGGTTGTGGTTGAGGATTAAGGTTGAACTGGGATGTAGACATGAAGCTAGGGTTAGGGTTGTGGTTGAGGATTAGGGTTGAACCGGGGTGTGGACATGAAGCTAGGGTTAGGGTTGTGGTTGAGGATTAGGGTTGAACCGGGATGAAGACATGAATATAGGGTTAGGGTTGTGGTTGAGGATTAGGGTTGAACCGGGATGTAGACATGAAGCTAGGGTTAGGGTTGTGGTTGAGGATTAGGGTTGAACCGGGATGTAGACATGAAGCTAGGATTAGGGTTGTGGTTGAGGATTAGGGTTGAACCGGGATGTAGACATGAAGCTAGGGTTAGGGTTGTGGTTGTGGTTGAGGATTAGGGTTGAACCGGGATGAAGACATGAAGCTAAGATTAGGGTTGTGGTTGAGGCTAGGGTTGAACCGGGATGTAGACATGAAGCTAGGGTTAGGGTTGTGGTTGAGGATTAGGGTTTAACCGGGATGTAGACATGAAGCTAGGGTTAGGGTTGTGGTTGAGGATTAGGGTTGAACCGGAATGTAGACATGAAGCTAGGGTTAGGGTTGTGGTTGAGGATTAGGGTTGAACCGGGGTGTGGACATGAAGCTAGGGTTAGGGTTGTGGTTGAGGATTAGGGTTGAACCGGGATGAAGACATGAAGCTAGGGTTAGGGTTGTGGTTGAGGATTAGGGTTGAACCGGGATGTAGACATGAAGCTAGGGTTAGGGTTGTGGTTGAGGATTAGGGTTGAACCGGGGTGTGGACATGAAGCTAGGGTTAGGGTTGTGGTTGAGGATTAGGGTTGAACCGGGATGAAGACATGAATATAGGGTTAGGGTTGTGGTTGAGGATTAGGGTTGAACCGGGATGTAGACATGAAGCTAGGGTTAGGGTTGTGGTTGAGGATTAGGGTTGAACCGGGATGTAGACATGAAGCTAGGGTTAGGGTTGTGGTTGAGGATTAGGGTTGAACCGGGATGTAGACATGAAGCTAGGGTTAGGGTTGTGGTTGAGGCTAGGATTAGGGTTGAACCGGGATGTAGACATGAAGCTAGGGTTAGGGTTGTGGTTGAGGCTAGGGTTGAACCGGGATGTAGACATGAAGCTAGGGTTAGGGTTGTGGTTGAGGATTAGGGTTGAACCGGGATGTAGACATGAAGCTAGGGTTAGGGTTGTGGTTGAGGATTAGGGTTGAACCGGGATGTAGACATGAAGCTAGGGTTAGGGTTGTGGTTGAGGCTAGGATTAGGGTTGAACCGGGATGTAGACATGAAGTTAGGGTTAGGGTTGTGGTTGAGGCTAGGGTTGAACAGAGATGTAGACATGAAGCTAGGGTTAGGGTTGTGGTTGAGGATTAGGGTTTAACCGGGATGTAGACATGAAGCTAGGGTTAGGGTTGTGGTTGAAGATTAAGGTTGAACCGGGATGTAGACATGAAGCTATGGTTAGGGTTGTGGTTGAGGATTAGGGTTGAACCGGGGTGTGGACATGAAGCTAGGGTTAGGGTTGTGGTTGAGGATTAGGGTTGAACCGGGATGTAGACATGAATATAGGGTTAGGGTTGTGGTTGAGGATTAGGGTTGAACCGGGATGTAGACATGAAGCTAGGGTTAGGGTTGTGGTTGAGGATTAGGGTTGAACCGGGGTGTAGACATGAAGCTAGGGTTAGGGTTGTGGTTGAGGATTAGGGTTGAACCGGGATGTAGACATGAATATAGGGTTAGGGTTGTGGTTGAGGCTAGGATTAGGGTTGAACCGGGATGTAGACATGAAGATAGGGTTAGGGTTGAACCGGGATGTAGACATGAAGCTAGGGTTAGGGTTGTGGTTGAGGATTAGGGTTGAACCGGGATGTAGACATGAAGCTAGGGTTAGGGTTGTGGTTGAGGATTAGGGTTTAACCGGGATGTAGACATGAAGCTAGGGTTAGGGTTGTGGTTGAGGATTAAGGTTGAACTGGGATGTAGACATGAAGCTAGGGTTAGGGTTGTGGTTGAGGATTAGGGTTGAACCGGGGTGTGGACATGAAGCTAGGGTTAGGGTTGTGGTTGAGGATTAGGGTTGAACCGGGATGAAGACATGAATATAGGGTTAGGGTTGTGGTTGAGGATTAGGGTTGAACCGGGATGTAGACATGAAGCTAGGGTTAGGGTTGTGGTTGAGGATTAGGGTTGAACCGGGATGTAGACATGAAGCTAGGATTAGGGTTGTGGTTGAGGATTAGGGTTGAACCGGGATGTAGACATGAAGCTAGGGTTAGGGTTGTGGTTGAGGCTAGGATTAGGGTTGAACCGGGATGTAGACATGAAGCTAGGGTTAGGGTTGTGGTTGAGGCTAGGGTTGAACCGGGATGTAGACATGAAATTAGGGTTAGGGTTGTGGTTGAGGATTAGGGTTTAACCGGGATGTAGACATGAAGCTAGGGTTAGGGTTGTGGTTGAGGATTAGGGTTGAACCGGGATGTAGAAATGAAGCTAGGGTTAGGGTTGTGGTTGAGGATTAGGGTTGAACCGGGGTGTGGACATGAAGCTAGGGTTAGGGTTGTGGTTGAGGATTAGGGTTGAACCGGGATGAAGACATGAAGCTAAGGTTAGGGTTGTGGTTGAGGCTAGGGTTGAACCGGGATGTAGACATGAAGCTAGGGTTAGGGTTGTGGTTGAGGATTAGGGTTTAACCGGGATGTAGACATGAAGCTAGGGTTAGGGTTGTGGTTGAGGATTAGGGTTGAACCGGGATGTAGACATGAAGCTAGGGTTAGGGTTGTGGTTGAGGATTAGGGTTGAACCGGGGTGTGGACATGAAGCTAGGGTTAGGGTTGTGGTTGAGGATTAGGGTTGAACCGGGATGAAGACATGAAGCTAGGGTTAGGGTTGTGGTTGAGGATTAGGGTTGAACCGGGATGTAGACATGAAGCTAGGGTTAGGGTTGTGGTTGAGGATTAGGGTTGAACCGGGGTGTGGACATGAAGCTAGGGTTAGGGTTGTGGTTGAGGATTAGGGTTGAACCGGGATGAAGACATGAATATAGGGTTAGGGTTGTGGTTGAGGATTAGGGTTGAACCGGGATGTAGACATGAAGCTAGGGTTAGGGTTGTGGTTGAGGATTAGGGTTGAACCGGGATGTAGACATGAAGCTAGGGTTAGGGTTGTGGTTGAGGATTAGGGTTGAACCGGGATGTAGACATGAAGCTAGGGTTAGGGTTGTGGTTGAGGCTAGGATTAGGGTTGAACCGGGATGTAGACATGAAGCTAGGGTTAGGGTTGTGGTTGAGGCTAGGGTTGAACCGGGATGTAGACATGAAGCTAGGGTTAGGGTTGTGGTTGAGGATTAGGGTTTAACCGGGATGTAGACATGAAGCTAGGGTTAGGGTTGTGGTTGAGGATTAGGGTTGAACCAGGATGTAGAAATGAAGCTAGGGTTATGGTTGTGGTTGAGGATTAGGGTTGAACCGGGGTGTGGACATGAAGCTAGGGTTAGGGTTGTGGTTGAGGATTAGGGTTGAACCGGGATAAAGACATGAAGCTAGGGTTAGGGCTGTGGTTGAGGCTAGGGTTGAACCAGGATGTGGACATGAAGCTAGGGTTAGGGTTGTGGTTGAGGATTAGGGTTGAACCGGGATGTAGACATGAAGCTAGGGTTAGGGTTGTGGTTGAGGATTAGGGTTGAACCGGGATGAAGACATGAATATAGGGTTAGGGTTGTGGTTGAGGATTAGGGTTGAACCGGGATGTAGACATGAAGCTAGGGTTAGGGTTGTGGTTGAGGATTAGGGTTGAACCGGGATGTAGACATGAAGCTAGGGTTAGGGTTGTGGTTGAGGATTAGGGTTGAACCGGGATGTAGACATGAAGCTAGGGTTAGGGTTGTGGTTGAGGCTAGGATTAGGGTTGAACCGGGATGTAGACATGAAGCTAGGGTTAGGGTTGTGGTTGAGGCTAGGGTTGAACCGGGATGTAGACATGAAGCTAGGGTTAGGGTTGTGGTTGAGGATTAGGGTTTAACCGGGATGTAGACATGAAGCTAGGGTTAGGGTTGTGGTTGAGGATTAGGGTTGAACCGGGATGTAGAAATGAAGCTAGGGTTAGGGTTGTGGTTGAGGATTAGGGTTGAACCGGGGTGTGGACATGAAGCTAGGGTTAGGGTTGTGGTTGAGGATTAGGGTTGAACCGGGATGAAGACATGAATATAGGGTTAGGGTTGTGGTTGAGGATTAGGGTTGAACCGGGATAAAGACATGAAGCTAGGGTTAGGGTTGTGGTTGAGGCTAGGGTTGAACCGGGATGTAGACATGAAGCTAGGGTTAGGGTTGTGGTTGAGGATTAGGGTTTAACCGGGATGTAGACATGAAGCTAGGGTTAGGGTTGTGGTTGAGGATTAGGGTTGAACCGGGATGTAGACATGAAGCTAGGGTTAGGGTTGTGGTTGAGGATTAGGGTTGAACCGGGGTGTGGACATGAAGCTAGGGTTAGGGTTGTGGTTGAGGATTAGGGTTGAACCGGGATAAAGACATGAAGCTAGGGTTAGGGTTGTGGTTGAGGATTAGGGTTGAACCGGGATGTAGACATGAAGCTAGGGTTAGGGTTGTGGTTGAGGATTAGGGTTGAACCGGGGTGTGGACATGAAGCTAGGGTTAGGGTTGTGGTTGAGGATTAGGGTTGAACCGGGATGAAGACATGAATATAGGGTTAGGGTTGTGGTTGAGGATTAGGGTTGAACCGGGATGTAGACATGAAGCTAGGGTTAGGGTTGTGGTTGAGGATTAGGGTTGAACCGGGATGTAGACATGAAGCTAGGGTTAGGGTTGTGGTTGAGGATTAGGGTTGAACCGGGATGTAGACATGAAGCTAGGGTTAGGGTTGTGGTTGAGGCTAGGATTAGGGTTGAACCGGGATGTAGACATGAAGCTAGGGATAGGGTTGTGGTTGAGGCTAGGGTTGAACCGGGATGTAGACATGAAGCTAGGGTTAGGGTTGTGGTTGAGGATTAGGGTTTAACCGGGATGTAGACATGAAGCTAGGGTTAGGGTTGTGGTTGAGGATTAGGGTTGAACCAGGATGTAGAAATGAAGCTAGGGTTAGGGTTGTGGTTGAGGATTAGGGTTGAACCGGGGTGTGGACATGAAGCTAGGGTTAGGGTTGTGGTTGAGGATTAGGGTTGAACCGGGATAAAGACATGAAGCTAGGGTTAGGGCTGTGGTTGAGGCTAGGGTTGAACCGGGATGTGGACATGAAGCTAGGGTTAGGGTTGTGGTTGAGGATTAGGGTTGAACCGGGATGTAGACATGAAGCTAGGGTTAGGGTTGTGGTTGAGGATTAGGGTTGAACCGGGATGTAGACATGAAGCTAAGGTTAGGGCTGTGGTTGAGGCTAGGGTTGAACCGGGATGTAGACATGAAGCTAGGGTTAGGGTTGTGGTTGAGGATTAGGGTTTAACCGGGATGTAGACATGAAGCTAGGGTTAGGGTTGTGGTTGAGGATTATGGTTGAACCGGGATGTAGACATGAAGCTAGGGTTAGGGTTGTGGTTGAGGATTAGGGTTGAACCGGGATGTAGACATGAAGCTAGGGTTAGGGTTGTGGTTGAGGATTAGGGTTGAACCGGGGTGTGGACATGAAGCTAGGGTTAGGGTTGTGGTTTAGGATTAGGGTTGAACCGGGATGAAGACATGAAGCTAGGGTTAGGGTTGTGGTTGAGGATTAGGGTTGAACTGGGATGTAGACATGAAGCTAGGGTTAGGGTTGTCGTTGAGGCTAGGATTAGGGTTGAACCGGGATGTAGGCATGAAGCTAGGGTTAGGGTTGTGGTTGAGGCTAGGATTAGGGTTGAACCGGGATGTAGACATGAAGCTAGGGTTAGGGTTGTGGTTGAGGCTAGGATTAGGGTTGAACCGGGATGTAGACATGAAGCTAGGGTTAGGGTTGTGGTTGACGATTAGGGTTGAACAGGGATGTAGACATGAAGATAGGCTTAGGGTCGTGGTTGAGGATTAGGGTTGAACAGGGATGTAGACATGAAGCTAGGGTTAGGGTTGTGGTTGAGGATTAGGGTTGAACCGGGATGTAGACATGAAGCTAGGGTTAGGGTTGTGGTTGAGGATTAGGGTTGAACAGGGATGTAGACATGAAGCTAGGGTTAGGGTTGTGGTTGAGGATTAGGGTTGAACCGGGATGTAGACATGAAGCTAGGATTAGGGTTGTGGTTGAGGATTAGGGTTGAACCGGGGTGTGGACATGAATTTAGGGTTAGGGTTGTAGTTGAGGCTAAGGTTAGGGTTGAGCTGGCATGTGGACATGAAGCTGTCCAATTGCTGAGCTGAGGCCTAGCTGGCCATTGTGAGTTCAGTCATGCTGCTGTGAAGGTCAGGGTGGACACAGCCTCCCAGAACCCTCTCCTCTCACTCTGGAACACAATCTGTACCAAAATCCCAGACCCCACACCAGGACCTGTGACAGCCCATTCTGGAGAGGGAGGGGGGGGGATGAGAGACGGAGAGAGAGAGACCCAGACAGAGAAGGGAAGAGAGGGGTAGAGATGGAAAGAGGGGAGGGTATATAGAGGATTTGAGGGAGGGGATATGAGGGGGTAGGTACTACAAATAGCCAGAGTGAGCCCTGTGTGTCCCTCAGTCAGCCTCCCTGCTCCAGTCCACTCCAGCAGCCATCTAAGACCCTTCTCCTGCTCCAGCCCAGACCTTTCTCCTGCTCCAGACCTTTCTGCTCTCCACCATGACCTCCTATCGCTCTTCTGCTCAGTCGGCCCAGTCTGGCACCTCATCCTACCGCCGCACCTTTGGCGCAGGGTACAGCCCTGCCATGTCCCATTCCCTCTACAGCAGCCGGGGCTCGGGCGGGGGCCTCGGACTCGGACATGGCGGCTCCGGCCACATCTCCTCCCGGGTCTACGAAGTCACCAAGACCTCCGCCTCGCCCGCTTACTCCGGCTACCGCACCTCGTCTCACTTCGGCGGACCTGTGATGTCATCGACCGCACACGGTTCACGGTCATACGCGGGGATGGGGGAGACACTGGACTTCAGCCTGGCCGACGCGCTGAACCAGGAATTCCTCCACACACGTACCAACGAGAAGGTCGAGCTGCAGCACCTGAACGACCGCTTCGCCAGCTACATCGAGAAAGTTCGCTTCCTGGAGCAGCAGAACGCTACATTGGTGGTGGAGATCGAGAGGCTGCGGGGGCGCGAACCCACACGCATCGCCGACCTGTACGAAGAGGAGATGAGGGACCTGCGTCGCCAGGTGGAGGCCTTAACCAATCAGAGGAGCCGCATCGAGGTGGAGAGGGACAACCTGGGCGAAGACTTGGACAAAATCAAACTAAGGTAGGAGAGAGGGGGAGGAGGGAGGAAGAGAAGGGAGAGGAGCAGGATGAGGGGTGAGAGGATGAGAAGGAGGAGGTAGAAGGAGAACGAGGAAAAGAGGAGGAAAAGGAGGACGAGTAGGGGGAGAAATATGGCAACTAGAAGTTACTGTAAAAGCACTTTGTGACAACTGCTGATGTAAACAGGACTTGATTGATTGATTGATTCATTGATTGCTCAGTTGATGTAAGACTGCAGGCGTGTAGTATCTGATTGGTGGATAAGTGGATGAAGGAGAGGATCATGGGTAAGATTAGATAGAGGAGAACTCCAGACGAGTAGATCGTAGTATAATGTAAGCATGACATTTCAACCACCAGAAGCAGCACTGATATCACGGCTGGTTCATGCATACAGTCCCCTAGGATTTCAGTCAGCAACGCTCTATTAGCTGTTGTGGTTTAGCTGGTTTGTTTGTTGTGGCTACAGCAAGTATTTTTAAACTTGGTCATAAGTGTCTATAACTTTGCTTCAGGTTTTTCAAATGTGTGATAGACTTACTTATTTATTAAGGAAAAGTGCTGTTTGCATAGTTGTGAGATCAGCATGCCTCCTCTGCTGTTGAAATGTAGGCCTAGATTACATATTAAATACACAGTGTATGTGTGGGTTGAGTGACAACACAGGATCTTCCATGACATTCTCATTCAACCCATGAAATGGGAGAGAAGCACTAGTGATTAATAAAGACTGGTGAAGAAAGAAAGATGCACACAAGTGCAGAGTGGGATAGTCTTGTTCCAACTCCAGTGGACCTTTAATTAAGTACACTAGATCCATCCCCCACCTAACCCCTGAAGGACTAGACCCAGCCTCTTTCTGAAAGACTAAAGCCAGCCTCCTTCTCACATTAAAGTATGGTCTAATCCTCAAGCCCTTACAGAGGCATGTACTTACCGTTGCTTACTGGCACCACGGTCTGGCTCTATAAAAGGCCAGGAATTAAAACATCTGTATACAGATAGATATAATCCAGATCTCTATATCTGTCAGTATGGCCTCCCAACGTCTACAACTGGTATTCAAAATGGGACTTGGGATTGGATTATGACCACATTTGCACATTATATCCACACAGCAGTCTTAAAGTGCATATCAAACTATTTCTGGGTGATTATTAGACAGGTGCAGACACATAAACACACAATTGTGATCGGTCTCACGCCATCTCTTTGATTAACTGTGTATCCAGACTGCAGGAAGAGATCCTTCAGAGGGAGGATGCAGAGAACAACCTGGCTGCTTTCAGAGCTGTGAGTTGAACACTATAAATCAACACAGATTATGAATATGATACCATTTTCTCACTACTAGTATTTTCCCTGCTATTACTCTAAACGTAGACTGGATGGGCACAGACGTCAGTCAGTTCAACGTCAAGTTTTGATTGAGTTGTCAACTAATGTGAATTCAACGTGAAATCAACAAATAAATTCACCATTTCATCGGATTTAGGTTAAAAGTTGGGTGAAAAAAAGACAAATGCCCTTAGTTTTCCACGTTGATTCAACGTCACCACATTTATTTTGGGGTTGAAATGACGTGGAAACAATGTTGATTCAACCAGTTTTCATCTAATCTAATGTCTGTCTGTTCTAGGATGTTGATGCTGCCACTCTGGCCCGTCTAGACTTGGAGAGACGCATTGAGACCCTACAGGAGGAGATCGCCTTCCTCAAGAAGATTCACGAGGAGGTACGTTACTCAGTCTGTGTATTTCAATGTGTTTTGTGTTATTACAGTTGGTCTGTCTGTCTGTCTCTCTGTCTCTCTCTCTGTCTGTCTGTCTGTCTGTCTGTCTGTTTGTCTGGCTGTCTGTCAATGTATCTAGTCATTGGTCATTCCATCTGTCTGTCTCTCTGTGGTAGGAATGAACAAAGACACACACAGACACACACACACACACACACACACACACAATCTCTGCCAGCGCAGTGGGCAGTTGGCACTGGGCCTGTGGTCTGCTATATGAGGTCTGTGTAATCTCCCACAACAGACTCACTGCTATAATTACTCTCTGAGACAGGAATGGATACACACAAATCAAATCAAGTGTTATTTGTCACATGCTTCGTAAACAACACCCTTCCCAACAATGCAGAGAGAAAGAAAATAGAGAAATAATAGAAAAGTAAAACACGTAATAATAAAATATATAATAAATACACAATGAGTAACGATAACATGGCTATATACACGGTGTACCAGTACCGAGTCGATGTGCAGGGGTACGAGGTAATTGAGTTAGATATGTACATATACAGTGAGGGAAAAAAGTATTTGATCCCCTGCTGATTTTGTACGTTTGTCCACTGACAAAGACATGATCAGTCTATAATTTTAATGGTAGGTTTATTTGAACAGTGAGAGAGAGAATAACAACAACAAAATCCAGAAAAACGCATGTCAAAAATGTTATAAATTGATTTCATTTTAATGAGGGAAATAAGTATTTGACCCCTCTGCAAAACATGACTTAGTACTTGGTGGCAAAACCCTTGTTGGCAATCACAGAGGTCAGACGTTTCTTGTAGTTGGCCACCAGGTTTGCACACATCTCAGGAAGGATTTTGTCCCACTCCTCTATGCAGATCTTCTCCAAGTCATTAAGGTTTCGAGGCTGACGTTTGGCAACTCAAACCTTCAGCTCCCTCCACAGATTTTCTATGGAATTAAGGTCTGGAGACTGGCTAGGCCACTCCAGGACCTTAATGTGCTTATTCTTGAGCCACTCCTTTGTTGCCTTGGCCGTGTGTTTTGGGTCATTGTCATGCTGGAATACCCATCCACGACCCATTTTCAATGCCCTGGCTGAGGGAAGGAGGATCTCACCCAAGATTTGACGGTACATGGCCCCGTCCGATCAAATACTTTTTTCCCTCACTGTAACTAGGAATAAAGTGACAGATATTAAACAGTAGCAGCAGCGTATGTGATGAGTCAAAAAGGTCAATGCAGATAGTCTGGGTAGCTATTGGTTAACTATTTAACTAACTATTTAGCAGACGCTCACTCTGTCTTATACAAGGTGAAGAAACACTATTTGTGTGTGTGTGTGTGTGTGTGTGCTTCTAAACAGACAATGGAGAAAAGAAAGCTGCAGAAACCTTAAACTATTGACCTCTGCTCCTCCTCCTTCTCCTCCGCTTTCTTCCACTTTAAAACCTCCCCCTTCCTCTCTACCTCACCTCACCCCTCCCTCCACACCTCACCTGCAGGAGATCCGTGAGATGCAGTCCCAGATGCAGGAGACCCAGGTGCAGATCCAGATGGACATGTCCAAGCCGGACCTGACAGCTGCCCTCAGGGACATCAGGGCCCAGTATGAGGGCATCGCAGCCAAGAACATCTCGGAGGCTGAGGAGTGGTACAAGTCTAAGGTGGGGGGGGGAGAGGGAGAGTGAGAGAGGAATGAGACAGAGAAAAGGGGGGAGGGGGGAGAGAGGGGGGGGGGGGGGGGGGGGGGGGGGGGGGGGGAAAGAGAGATAGATAGATAGACAAAGTGATGTACTTCATTGTTGACCTTTGACCCCTGCTGACCTATAGGTGACAGACCTGAACCAGGCGGTGAACAAAAACAACGAGGCTCTGAAGCAGGCCAAGATGGAGACCATGGAGTTCAGGCACCAGCTCCAGTCCTACACCTGTGAGATTGACTCACTTAAAGGCACCGTAAGTCTCTCAGACTGAACACTATTCTCCTCTTCTCATGACACCATTTATTCCTCCTCATATCCTTCTGTCCTTTCATAATTCATACCACAACCCTTTATTCCTCCTCATATCCTTCAGTCCTTTCATAATTCATACCACCACCCTTTATTCCTCGCCTTCTCATTTTCTTCATGTTGTCCTTCCCTGGTCTGCAAATTCACTTCCAAGAAACATGACGGCACACTTCTCCATGTCAATCTCTTTCTAAAATGTCTCTCCCCCTCCTTTTCTCCCTCTCCCCCTCCCCCTCTCACCCCCTGTCCCTCCCTGCAGAACGAGTCTCTGATGAGGCAGATGAGAGAGATGGAGGAGCGCCACGGGCGGGAGGCGGGTGGGTTCCAGGACACCATCTCCCGTCTGGAGGCTGAGATCGCCAACATGAAGGATGAGATGGCCAGGCACCTGAGAGAGTACCAGGACCTGCTCAACGTCAAGATGGCCCTGGATGTAGAGATAGCAACCTACAGGAAACTGCTGGAGGGAGAGGAGAGCAGGTATGAGGAGGGAGATGAGGAGATGAGAGAGAGAGAGGAGGGCCGGTGAGAAAGAAGCAGGGGAAGCAGATAGGAAGGGATAAAGAAGCAGGGGAAGCAGAGAGGAAGGGATAAAGAAGCAGAGGAAGCAGAGAGGCGGGGATAGAGGAGGGCAGGAGAAAGGGGGAAGAATGAGAAGACAATAGCAGGGGGAAGAAGGAGAAGACAATAGCAGGGGGTTGAAGGATTACACAATAGCAGGGGGTTGAAGGAGAAGACAATAGCAGGGGGTTGAAGGAGTGCTGAAGGAATGGGGTGAGAAGAAAGGAGGAGAGGACTGAGGACAGAGAGATTATGCATTATCTTGTATGACAATGGTATTTGGTATCACTGCTAAAAACTGACATCCCCCTTCCTCTCCCTCTGTAGGATTTCCCTTCCCATACAGAACTATTCCACCATGACTTTCCGTGGTAAGAACAACACACACACACACACACACACACACACACAAACGCACATTCACGCACACTCTATTTTATCAAACACTGCTGAAAAATAAGATGATTTACAGCATCACGCCACAAGAGGGCACAATTGATACAAGTAGCTAAATCTTTTGCAGCTGTTTACTTCACCATAAATCAAAAGTGACAGGGTTGAACTTCAAATGATCCTCACTTGACCCCTCAAGCCTGATGCATAAATATAACCATTCATTAGTTGATTTTAAGGGGTGACACAAAAGTTAAAAGGTGAACAGAGTTGTTGTAAAGAAGATGAATATTAATTCCACGGTTGTCTGTCTGGACAGAAACAAGCCCAGAGCATCATCATCGCGTTGCTGAGTCACACTCAAAGAAAAGTGTCCTTATCAAGACCATCGAGACCCGCGACGGAGAGGTAACATACACACGCACGCATGCACGCACTCACGTACACACACGCACGCAAGCACCCACACACACACGCACACACCCTAACGTAGAGATACACTTGTTTGTAGAGTGAACCAGAGATCACAAACACACCCACAGACTTGTATTTGCACAGACTTGTATTTGAGAGAATATCTCAAATTCCTCTCCCCTCGCTGACAACAACATAATACGATTTCCCTTCCACCGGAGTCAAGTTCTGACAAGCCATATTGTTCTACCAACACCAACTGTAGCTTTACTTTGCAGCTGTATCTTTCCCAATAGTTTAATAGGCTTGTTATTTCACTTCTAATACACACCAATCTCCCTCTTGCTTCTTCTTCTCGCGTTACAGTAAATGTCTTCTTTGTCTCCCCCTATAGGTGGTCTCTGAGTCAACACAGCACCAGCAGGATCTGATGTAACAGCAGACAACAGAAGAACAGAAGATAAAGACTTAGGGAAGACAAAAATACTAAATAAAAACAAAAAGGACTTTAACAACTCACCCGGGTGGCCCTTAGTTGTTCTTAATTCAAAGACGTTGTTTTTAAAGACACAAAGGTAATTCACTCAAATGAAATAGCAAAATAGGCTGGGTGACTTAAAGTACAAGCTGACCTGTTTGTCATTTCTTCCTACATCTTTGTACACCATTTGACTTTATTTATTACTATATATGATACTGTATGTTCTATCACAAGAGTGACGTTAGTATGAGGAAGGTTCTCAATCGACAGAGAGATAAAGGAGGCGAGAAAGGAGAGAAAGAGCGAGAGAGAGAGAGATGTGTCTAGGGAAAAGGAGATGGGGGTGAAACAGGTGAGAAGGGTAGACAAATGAAAGATGGAAAGGGGGAACATGGAATGACAGTGAGGCTGACAATCACTTATGATGTTCAGAATTGTGAGCTATAGGTTGGTTAACAAATAAAACAAATAGTGACACATGCTCACCAGAGTCAGTCTGCCAGTCTCTGTACATCTATCATGTTCTCTCTGTGTGTGTGTGTGTGTGTGTGTGTGTGTTGAATTAAAAGTCAGACATTGTAAAATCACATTGTTTATCATATACAGGCCAATAAAAACACATGCTTTAATAATAATAATAATAATAATAATAATAGTATTCATAATTGTTTTTTAATAAGCATGGAATATCACCGGCCTACATTTATGAGGCTGCACTCTTGAAGTCAAAAGATGTCAATAATATAATGTAAATAAATTACCTGATAAATAAATATACATACAGTACTTCAGAAAGGACACATTATTTCATATAAATCAAATCAAGTATCCTAAAATAAATCCATAAGAAAAAACTAAAACAATCAAATAAAGCAAGAAATACACGGAAACAGTAAAAGTACAGTAGCAGTGTTGTTTATGTACAAAACAGAAGGTGAGAAGAATGCACACCGGAGGGGGACATTGGGGAGCTACACATCTCTACTGTTTGTGCTGTATGGCCAACTCAGTAATAGCCTGGTCCCAGATGCCACTCATTGTCATGCTAAGCATGTTTGGCATGACATTGAGTGGCAAGGAGTTGACATGATGGCTTAAACAAGACTGGCACTCAGGCTAATTTGCTAACACTTCCTATGAATGCGCTCTTCATAATGTATAATAAGCGCATAATAAGTGCTCATAAATATCAATTTAATCTCTATGCATTATAGTGCATTATACATAGCTCATAAGGCATTATATATGTGCTTATAATACATTATTAAGAAGCTATTCATGAGAAGTGTTACGAACTATACACATGGTTGTTAGATGTGGGACGACCAGGCTAGAGGGGATAGGAACAATTGTCTGGTGAGGTGAGGAGGACAACGCCACGGGAGACAGGTAAGAGAGGGGGACAGAAACAGGAAGGAACCACTGAGTCATGCAGCCAGGTAGGTTTCCCCTGGAGGATTCTAGGAAAGGAACTTTGATTCTCATACCCTGTCCTGACCCACAGCCCAATGGGGCAATCATCATAATAATAATAACATCACGCCTGTGTTATATTATCACATGTTGTGTTTCACACTCACAGCCCCTTTCACAGTCTGAGTCAAAGACAATAATAAACCATAGATGTCATGTCACAGAATGTTATGATCCATATTAAAAACCCAATGCACATTATGTAGAGTTCTTTGTTAGGCTATTCTCTTGTGACCGGAACGGTCCTCTCTGTAGAGTGGATGGGGAGTGGTCAATACACTCGTTGTAATGGTCTATCGTTTATTCTGACCCCTTTCTGTTTTGAACTCTTTATTGACCTCTTAATGACCCTGTGCTGACTTCCTGTAGTGTTCCTTTTGGTAGAGCCCAGGGCAGGTTAGACCAATCACCATCCACTGTTTCCTTGCTTGCTCCCTGATTGGTTCACTCTTGTTCCTCTGCTAGACATACGTCTACCCTCATTCCTATTGCAAAAACGTTGTTGTCTGTCACTATAATAATATATCATGTTATCATATAGTCTCTCACGTCTCTCAGTCAGTGACCAATGCAGAGATCTGCCAAAAATCCCTATCCCACTGCTGAATGGTACAGTCCAAGTAAGGGCAATCACAAGGCACCCATAAATCCACCGGATCTTCCAACTTCAGATTTAAAGAAGAGGAAGTTCAAACTGCTTTCCAAAGAAGGATATCGTCCAGCACCAAGAATGCATAATGCTTCCTCTTAAAAGACACATATTCTTCTTCCCAGGAGGTGATCTGTTGTTGGGCTGGCATGGCACAGAGCAGGGGTCTGTTACTATTCAGTTCTCATCAGAAAGTCCCAACTCCATAGGATGGAAACGTATAAATGCAGTACAAAGGAACTGTCTGTTGACGACAGAGAACGATTTGAAGAATTAAGACTGAGTAGAAGACACACTTTAAGTTGAATCTTAAAAAATCCTGAAGAGAGGATTGTATTCCGGTCTCCATGGTAACACGATGCCGCATTTGAAACCTGAGCCATGCTTCTTTAAACTGTGTCCTGATGAAGACTGGCTGGAGGCTGGATGGAGAGAGCGATGCCTCAGGTAACGGTCATCCATCCAGTTAGAGGCCCTGTATTTCTCTCTCTTTTCTCCAGATCCAGTTCCACTGCAGTGTTTGTGGATGTGTGTACAGTACAGTATTTTCATGCATGTGGCTGGTGTGTGTGTGTGTGTGTGTGTGTGTGTGTGTGTGTGTGTGTGTGTGAAACAGAAAAATAAGTTCAGGCCTCTACTATTCACATACTCTGATTGGCTCCAGCATCGTGGTGGGGGAGTGGTCAGTCAGACCTATACTGCAATACAGGCCTTTGGGGGTGTGGTCACACCGTTTAGGGGTGTGGTTGGATCCATACTGCAGCACAGGTGGGTTGTGGGTGTGGTCACACCTTTTGGGGGTGTGATGTGGCTGCCAGATCCATACTGCTGTACAGGTCATTGGGGGTGTGGTCGGACCAGTGGTTGGGGGAGTGTTCAGACTTGTAGTAAGGGGCCTGCAGCTGCAGTGAGGGGCGTGGTGGAGCCGCAGTCATAGTCCACATCGGTGTGAGCCCCTCCTCCCCCCATCAGTCTGCCCCCTCCAGGATACGGCCTGGCCTCCACCTGCCTGTCCCGGAAACTCTGGATGTAACTCTGGAGAGAGAGAGAGAGAGAGAGAGAGAGATTAATATTGCATGTTAGATCAGTGATGAGAGAGATAAAGTGAGAGAGAGAGGGTGCGAGAGAGAGGAAAAGAGAGACAAAACATTTGATGAATGCTAAAAGACTAGAGACACTGAGGAAGAAGAGATGAGGAGAATGGACAGAGAGAGCGAAAGACAACGAGAGAGAGAGAGAGAGACAGGGAGGACACTCACAGGTGATAGGACGTCCCCGTCAAAGCGTCGTATAGGGTTGGGTTTCCTGCGATAGGCGGGTTCGGGGTGCAGGGGTTTGGGAGGGTGAGAGCTGTGGGTGGAGTCTCTCTGTTGCTTATTCTTCTTCTTCTTCCTGCTGCGATCCCTCCGCTCCTCCTTTTGACGGATACGCATCAGCTGGACCTGCCGCTGCTGACGACTGATTATCACTGAGAGAGGGAGATGGAAGAAGGGGTTCAGATATACACACACATACACACACTCAAAAAACACGCATGCACGTACACACACGCAAGGACATTGTGCAGCTAGCAACAGATGTTTTAAAACACGCACACAAGAACGACCCAACAAGCCCTTTGACAGTTGCCCTGCTCCACATGAATTGTGTTCTGATTGTGTTCATCTTTTTATTTAGACTAGACAAGCAGAGCCAGGCACCATCTGGTAGCCAGGGAGTTCACCCAGCAATAATCTGCTTCTCTCTCTCTCTCTCTTCCCTGAAGCTACCTGCTCTTTGTCTCTCCCCCTCTCTCTCTTTATTTCTCATCTTTGTTCACCTTCTAGCACCCCTCCCTTTCTTGTTTACACCTCTCTCTCTCTCTCTCTCTCTCTCTCTCTCTCTCTCTCTCTCTCTCTCTCTCTCTCTCTCTCTCTCTCTCTCTCTCTCTCTCTCTCTCTCTCTCTCTCTCTCTCTCTCTCTCTCTCTCTCTCCTCTCTCTCTTCTCTCTCTCTCTCTCTCTCTCTCTCTCTCTCTCTCTCTCTCTCTCTCTCTCTCTCTCTCTCTCTCTCTCTCTCTCTCTCTCTCTCTCTCTCTCTCTCTCCACCTATTCCGCTCCAGTCATTACCATGAGCCCGTCCTTCCCAATAAGGTGCCACCAACCTCCTGTGGTCCACAACCATCAGCATTGACGTCAGTGTAACCCCTCCAGCCCCTGATCTCAGACTCACCCTTGGTGTGGGAGTATCCCTCTGCCGTCACCTTCCACTGTATCAACACCCCCAGGAGCGTCAGGGCAGGCCACACCCCCAGCACCACCCAGGTGATCCAGCAGACGGGCCTCCCTCTGGGCGCCGCTTTCACCCTCTCATACATGTACAGCACCAGGGCAAACAGCTCCACAAAGTAGTCCAGCGCCACCGTGATTACCGCCGCCCCGAACACGGCCGTGGACATGGTGGTGAAGAAACGCTGCCATTGGAGGGTGAGAACGGCAAACAGCATACCCAGGCCGAGCAGCACCCCCAGGGGGACCCAGACCGACCTCGGGGGGCTGTTCGACAGCTCTTCCATGCCCACCAGGGTAGCCACGGCCACCAAGAGGCCCAGGAGGAGACCCACCATGAAGAGACCCACGGAGCGAACCAGCATGGTGACCAGGCCACAGAGGGTGCCGATGCCTAGGCCGATGCCCACCGAGGCCTCCACACTGAGCTGGGTGTCCAGGACGCGCTCCTTATAACACAACATGAAGATGACGATGGAGCCAAACATCAGGCCCGTCAGGAACATCACCGCCTTGAAACAACGGTACCCTGAGGAGCGAGAAAGACAGGGAGCTTGTCGTGAGCATAGAGATCCACTATATTGTGTTCTATTTAATTATGCGGTCTTGAGATTGTCTTGTTTGACCATCTCTGTTATATGTTTACCTTGGCAATGTACATAAATGTACCAAGTCAATAGTTGATTAAATTAAATTGGATTGAGAAGGAGAGAGACAAATTTGAATCAGAGAGCGAGAGAGAAAGAGAGAGATGAGGGAGAGAGAGAGAGAGCGAGAGCGAGAGCGAGAGAGAGAGAGAGAGAGAGAGAGAGAGAGAGAGAGAGAGAGAGAGAGAGAGAGAGACAGAGAGAGAGCGAGAGGTGAGATGATTACCCTATGCATACCCCCGGAGCGGCTAAATTCTCCAGAATATCAGCTCAGTGTTGCTTACATAATCTCATCACTGTGCTTCACTTGTATTCACTATTTATCATAGTGTCAGAGAGGTTCTGCAGATGTGACTGATGAACATTACTACTGAGAATAATTAAATACCACTTAGTGTGTCAAAGGAGGAGGAGCTATGACCATTCTACTTCTACAAAGAATCCCTTTTGCACCTGTGACTCACCGAAGAAGCAGTAGATGATGCCGAAGAGGCAACACATGGAGCACACGACAGAGGGAACCACTTTGTAGCGCCGGCCCGTCTCGTCACAGCCGTCCAATCGCTCAGGGTTTAGGTCCTGAGGGGGCGGGGCCAGCTTGAGCGCCAGCGTTTGTAGCGTGGACGTCATGGCGACCAGAGAGTGATGGAGTGATGGAGAAAGTGAGAATGAGAGATGGAGGGATTGGAGTTTTCAGGAGAGGGAGGAGTAGGGCAGGGAAGATTAGGGAGCACTTCCCATCCACAAGAATCCACCTGTAGAGAGAGAGAGAGAGAGAGAGAGAGAGAGAGAGAGAGAGAGAGAGAGAGAGAGAGAGAGAGAGAGAGAGAGATAAGGAAAACGTTAGACATGTATGCATTTACTATAGTTGCTGCAAAAACCTCCAAACACACACACAGGTGTGTAAGTAGAGCAGTGATCAAGAGTTACAGAGAACAGACAGACTCCCTCATGTTTGGATCAGGCATTTAAGTATGAATATCACCTCTCAACACGTTGGAACAAACATCAGAGACACAGTCTGATTGTTCTACAGATGTGTTCTTCTATTTGAACAGTGACTGACTCTCTCCCACACAAAGACACTGACATATGCTTCACCAAAGCTCTCACCCACCGACATCGTTCCCCTCATTCCCACTCTTCCTCCTTTGTTCTCTCTCTCCCCGTCTCTCTGTCTCTCTGTCTCTCCAGTCTTCCGTGCGAGGAGGTTTCTGGGTCAGATGTTGGGTTACATAAGGAGCCCAGTGTGTGTGTTAGTGAGCTAGTTTGACTCTCACTGGAGCTGTTGCTGGTGAGATATTTATGAGCTCCATATTGTTCCCAGCATGCATCACTTCACCTCCCCGACGCCTTGCTATCGCTCACCCACCCCTCACCTGAATGTCACCCCACCCCTTCTTGCGTCTCTCTCTCTCGCTCTCTCTCTCCTTCCTTCCTTCCTTCCTTTCCTCTCTCCCTCTCCTCCCCTTTCTCTCTCCTTCCGTGTCCTCCTCTCTCCCTTTCCCATGGCAGGTTTCATTATTTCTCTTCCAGAAGGTGTGGCTCTGACAGCTATGGAGTTACAGCAAACAGGTTTCACACCATTTAACATCATAGAAGTGAAGGTGCTGCTTGGGTAGACAGTATTAGCATGTCAGCATTTACCAAGGCCTCTGCATATGCATCAACCAGAAAGCCAGGTGTGTGTGTGTGTGTGTGTGTGTGTGTTTCTCTATGTGGCTCAGTGCCAGTGTCAGGCCTGATCAATGGCCCAGCATGAAGCTATGTGTCTGAAGTGATGTACCATACACCTGAAGGGAGAGGTTGACTAAGGGAAAGTAAACACATTGATATAAATTAACTGAAGCTGCAATAGGTCTCTGTGGGATACAGCCTTTACCGTCCACTAAGGATGGAATAAGAGGAGCAAGGGCGAGCTCTGGGGAGAACGTAGTGAAACATCAATGGATCCCTGGCTGATTCTACAGTATCAACTGGGATTTATGAAATCCTCCCTGAGGTATGGATTAAAAAAAGAATTGGGTTGGAGGCCTTTGCTTTTGCACTACGCCAACATGTACTGCGCTATAACAGGATTGGACAGGACTCTATGTATGGAGTAGGTGTGTAGACTACATGATTAGCTATTACGTTATTACATTAAGAAACATGTCTAGTAGCGTTGCTATTTAAGATGGAAGTGGACAAGGGAGAATAGGCTATCTCTGTCTTCTTCTGACGCTGACTAAATCCTTCCAAACCCATAAGTCACATCCAGCCCCTAGCTGCTCTCCTCTCATCCAAACATGTTATAATAATAATCATCTTTCCGTGCGGATTACTCCATCTCTGCTGAACACCCGAGAGCGGAATGGAGCGCCAGTAAGCTGTTCTAGAAGCAGATCCAGGGTTAGAATAGAGAGTTTCAATGTTCACAAGAGATAATCTGTTGAAAAACACAGTTCAGTTGAAAACAGCTTGGCATTCTTATACAATAACAACTTCCCACTTCCTGTCTGTTGTCATGACAATGGTAGAATGTTTGGATTCCGAGCATGTCCTGGTCCAAGTTGCATGTCTGACCAATGGGAGAGCTGCCTAAACCACCATAGCAACAGTCAGAGAGCCAATCTGTGCCCGTCTGGCTGTTCCTCTCTGTGGGTTAGTATCTCTCACTCTCTCTCTCTCCTTCCTCTACCAGTTCACAGACTAGCGCTCTCCCTTTGGCAAGTCCCCCCTCATGTCAGATGTAAACAATGACTTAAGATATATACAGACACACACACGCACACACAAGGTGGCCTTGCTGGTTTCTTTTGCCTCACATTCATCTAGTTGTGACAAAAGACTAGAAGTGCGTGTGACTGTGTGAGCCCAAATCACACGGGGAGATGTCCGTCAACGGCGTGAAATTGGTGTGCGAGAGTAGCGAGCGTTAATTCACATACACTGCGTAGCGTATGATAAAGTAATTGTCATTATGACAATCCATAATAAAAAGTTGCATTTGTTATGTTCGCTATGTAGGCTAGCCCCTGGGTGTTATTGTTGTGACTCAATTTATATGTCCTACGGAAGCCACCGTACCTGGGCAAAACAGTTGTTATGCTAGATCACGAACGTGAGTAGAGTTGTAGCTTATAAACCCGAGATGTTTATAAAGAACTAGCTAAGTGTCGTTTTTCTACACAACAGTATTCTCTCTTGAAATCCGAGTTCCTCTAGTTTTCCAGCCGTAACCTGCCTAGGTTATATGCCAAGCTATGATCGAAATCAACACAGACAGGCTGCAATTGTTTTCAAATATGCAGTCTAATTCACTGATATTGATAAACAATGCACAAACAGAATATGTTCTGACAATTTATCAGCTAATTGTACCAACACTGCTCTGCGTGGACGCGAGAAAAATACACTTGCTTTCTAATTTGACGCGCTCTGACGCCGTTGATGCACGTGCCTCGTCTATTCTCTCTCATTCACTCCCATGCATTCTCATTCCAGCTTGAGCACGCACGTAAAAAAAAAGCTTATCGTGTGATTTGGTCTTTACAGTGTGTGAGCAGGCAGATCCAAGGACAGAGAGGGAGAAAAAAGTGGTGTGAGAGATAAAATGCCAACACTAGAGTCTGGTGTGAAAGTGTGTACTAGTGGAATAGCATTAGATCCTACATTTAGTCCTAGCCATTTAAAGCTCCATATGGTGATTACCTGGACAGGGTGCAAACTGCAAACCCACTCATTGAATGGCTTTCCACATCATATCATATCTTTATAGAACAGAATCAATCTAGTAACTGGCGTTTTTCCTGGTCAGGTCACAGGTTCAGGACAAACTCTAAGAATAGCATATGATAGGGGCAATGTGGTGTGGATGATACCATGGTGCTGGGTAGAGTAGTAGCCTATCATGTGAGATGGGTGGAGTCTGTCCGCTGCCCTGCAGCATCATGTTCTGGTTTAGCATACATCCAGCTGTAATAATCCCCAACGGGCCTGTGTGTGTGACCATCTCTGTGTGTGTGTGTGTGTGTGTGTGTGACCATCTCTCTGTGTGTGTGTGTGTGTGTGTGTACTGTCTATGACTTCCCCTCAGCCAGTGGGGCAGACAGCTGTACTTGCTGACATCTTCTCATCTGACAGATGCTCAAATCTACTCAGCCATATGTTAACAGACAGCATTAATATAGCTGCTGTGACCCCCCTTTATATGGTGTCTGCTGGTGTTGACAATGGTTGGGACAAATTAGAGACTTTACTGAAGGGACTGTGGGCTTTGTAAATGTGAAAAAAGGCATGTTTACACCATTATACTGTACCTGTCTCTTGCCTCCCACTTCTACTCTAGAATGAATGTTCAAAAGGCACTATATAAATACATTTTGATTCATTTGTTACTCTTATTCCACTATTTTCTGAAGCGTTTTTCATCATGAATCTTGTACTGGAGGCAGCTCTGCAGAGTGGTCACTAGCTGGCAAAGCCACAAAGTTATGAAATCTGATTTTAAACCTAACCTTAACCCTAACCCCATTGCTAACCCTAATCTTAAATTAAGACCAAAAAGCTCATTTTAGTTTTCATACATTTTTACTATATACTGTAGCCAATTTTGACTTTGCAGCTGGCCTAACTAAGGGGACATTGTTCAGGTCAGCCTCTAAGACAAAGCTCATGACAATAAATGTCAACCTGACCGTTTTCTGATCATCTTACCAGAGATTCTTAGTGTTCTTTGTAGGCACGCCATCATAACAGGATTCCAATCTAATTAGACAAAACACATAAACTGCTGAACACGCTCATTTACACAGAGATACATAACCACACATACACGTGGCAGTAACATTCAGATCATACGGTAGGTATCGACAATGATGCATTCGGAAAGCTTACAGTTGAAAGCCTTTCATTGAGCGATTTAATTACTTTTTGATCTCCTTAGCCTGGAGTGGCCTGTGTAGTTGGAGGCTACAGGGCTAAAGGATGAGAGAGAGAGTGAGAGAGAGAGAGAGAAGCCTGGAGTGGCCTGTGTAGTTGGAGGCTACAGGGCTAAAATATGAGAGAGAGAGAGAGAGAGAGAGAGAGAACAATTATAAAACAGTAAGATGAGAGAGAGAGAGAGAGAGAGAGAACAATTATAAAACAGTATGAAGAATTTGAAAACCTAAATGAGGAAGACAAACTTAAATACATACTTGGTGAAAAACCAAAATGCTGTGCTTCAGCAGGCAAATGTGTGGCCTCCTGCCACAACTTGAGGGACAGCCAGTAAGAAGTATAATGTGATTATTCATGTTAGCGTATTCTTTATTATTATGTGTTGAAATTGCTGTTAATATGAGTATCACTATCATTATTGTTGCTTAATTACAAACAGTCTAGTACATTCCTTTCTCTGAGCATCGTCACTATGTTTACTTTGACAATGGAAGTGTTTACTTTCCATGTCAATAAAGTATACTGAACTGAATTGAGAGAGTGAAAGAGAGAGAGAGAAATATAACCAGTAATCTAACATTTAAATGTCTCTATTCTTTCGAAACTTTTGTGAGTGTAATGTTTACTGTTAATTTCTGATTGTTTATTTCACTTTTGTTTATTATGTATTTCACTTGCTTTGGCAATGCAAAACGTTTCCCATGCCAATAAAGTAGAGTCCAAAAGGTACTCGCACTCAAAACCATGAAAAGGAATATCCCAAGGAGGTTGAGATGCAAAAAAGAATATAATTCATGATCGAAAGAATACAAAAAGTGAAAGTGCAACGCATTGACTCCTGATTCGCCAGTCTCTAATCAACTATCTGCTTGCACCTGTTGCACACAGCAGGTGTGTCTCCTTAAGTACATATCTTCTTCATTTGTTTGTATAGCACTGATGCTCTGTTCCTTTCTCATTATTTGTTTATATGGCACCTTTCACTTTTAGTATTCTTTCAAGCATGGATTAAAATAATTATATTATTTTTGCATCTCGGCCTCCTTGGGTTATTCCTTTTCATGGTTTTGAGTGCGAGTACCTTTTGAACTCTACAGGTAGTCTTCTCTCCCACGCACCAGCCGCCTTTCATTCTAGCCTGAGAGCTAACCCTTATACTGGCTTTCCATGTCAATAAAGCCCATTGAATAGAGAGAGAGATAAATATATATATATATAGAGAGAAATATATAAATAAATAGAGAGAGAGAGAAATATATAAATAGAGAGAGAGAGAGAGAGAGAGAGAGAGGGTTTGACCAGAGGGAGCGGTGCAGCTGGGTGTGTTTGTGTACAGAGGGATGACAGTGAAAGAGGTAGTATCTCTCAGTACAATAGCCCTGCCATTTCTGATTGATTCTAGTGGTGTGGGGAATCAAATGGAAAGAGGGGAGAGGGGCTAGGAGGGACATGAAGCCATGGCTTTAGTCAGCCCCAGATAATCTAGCTGAGCGCCTCAGCAACATGGAGATGAATATGTTTGACTGTGTGTGTGTGTGTGTGTGTGTGTGTGTGTGTGTGTGTGTGTGTGTGCGTGCGTGTGTGTGTGTCTGCAATGCTCATAAGTCATGAGCCTCATTCACTAACAGGACCAAACTATACTGTACTCTCTGAGAGAGTTGCTCTATGCTGACATTACCTAGTTATGTGGCACCAGAGTGTAGTGACTGACTATGTTTATGACTGAAGTGTCAGTGCTTCTGTATAAATGTCATCAAAGCCTTCAAGAGGATAGCTGACTAAGAATGTGGGTAAGAATTATTACATCAATGTCTTACTTCAGTCTTATTAGATACAACTATGATCAGTACTGAATAGTGTATGTGAGTGACTATTTCTGCGTCTGCGTCACAGTCGTCGTGACTGACGCCAAGCCAAAGCGTGTACCAAATAAGTAGCCCAGTGAATGACTGGAGATACGCTGACACACACAGTCAGGACCCCCCCCGCACAGCCCACTCAAGCCTTCCTGCAAGCTGTTGTCGTGCTACAGCCTGGCAGTGCAGTCTGGAGATGATGAAACCAAAGATGTAACCATGCTGACTGGTGACTACCCACAACCCAGCGTATAGGAACTGGACCCGCTCCAGTCTCCACACACACAACCAGCAGGACATCGGCTGCATCCCAAAGGGCACTCTATTCCCTATATAGTGCACTACTTTTGACCTGAGCCCAGTGCACTAAACAGGGAATAGAGTGCCGTTTGGGACGCAGACATAATATTATAGTCATCCTCCTACGGCTCCACAGAGACCTTTGATATATGTTTAAGGACAGTATGTACCTTGGTGTATGAGTGTGTGTGTGAGGGAGAGAGGGGGGTTTGTGTGTGTTGGGGGGAGAGGGATGTGTGTGTGTGTGTGTGTGTGTGTGTGTGTGTGTGTGTGTGTGTGTGTGTGTGTGGCTGCCTACATTACTCCATTAGCAGATTGCACTAGCCTATTTAGTCATCTCAGTGTTCTTCTCAGTACAAACAAATGTGTCACTACAGATGACAGTCTCTCTGTCTCCCAACTCCTCTCTCTCTCTCTCTCCCAACTCCTCTCTCTCTCTCTCTCTCTCTCTCTGTCTCCCAACTCCTCTCTCTCTCTCCCAACTCCTCTCTCTCTCTCTCTCTCTCTCTCTCTCCCAACTCCTCTCTCTCTCTCTCGCTTTCTCTCTCCTTCTCTGTGTCACAATGGCACAGTGTCGTGACAAGAACACCAGAGAACATGTGCAGGGATGTCACCTTGTATGATCATCCCACGGTAGTGAGTGGGCATAAGCAATAGCTATAACATGTGTGATACCCAGCACGGGCTTGTCTTCCAATGCCAACCATATAGCATAACTCTCATATGTACGACTACGCATACACTCTTGGAACTATGAAAGACGTATCTGACAGCATACCTTTGTCGCATTTCCCAATCTCAAAGGGATATGTTGAAGAAGAACATGGGGTGAGAGCAGGAAGTGAATTACATGAATGAGACCTGAGACTACACAGAAGAAAGAAAAGAAAGGTTGAATAAGAGTGAAAATGGAGAACAAGAAAAAGAAAGAAAAATACATCTAGAAGGCCAGATCTGCCAATGGGCTCCCCATTCCCCAGTGTTTGCTTACATAACCACTTCATAATGCATTGCTCACTATGTTACTGTGTTGCTGCAGGCTTTAGTCTGTCGCTGCTGCTAAATGTCTTTATAGACTTCATCAGATGTTTTCTCAATGTGTTACTGCTGGTGTGGGCTTCTGGTCTGTCGCTGCTCCTAAATGTCTTCATTGGGTTCCCCAGATGTTCGCTCACTGTTTTGGAGCTAGGAGGACTGTCTATGGAGATAATGCAATCCAATAGAAATAAAATAAATGAGTGTGCTATTCTAAAAATACAATGAAGCAAACACACACACTTTCTTTAGGAAATAAACCTTTTCTAGTTCAATTTATTCTATTGGGTGTAATTATATTTTTATGTCCAATCCCACAAATAGAAAATGGTGGCAGTCGCTTTGCTTATTTGCTTCTTATCTCCTTCTTCATCAACTTCATAATACAGACATCAGTAGTCTGATCAAGCAAGATTGCATTCTCTCTCTCTCTCTCTCTCTCTCTCTCTCTCTCTCTCTCTCTCTCTCTCTCTCTCTCTCTCTCTCTCTCTCTCTCTCTCTCTCTCTCTCTCTCTCTCTCTCTCTCTCTCTCTCTCTCTCTCTCTCTCTCTCTCTCTCTCTCTCTCTCTCTCTCTCTCTCTCTCTCTCTCTCTCTCTCTCTCTGCAGATATCTTTGGGTTTCGCCAGTCTTATCTCTTGTTCTCTCCCCAATTGAATTTCAAGGGCATAACCAAAATAATCACATAGGGCCTACTAAGATGCAGTAGACCAAGGTTATGTAGAATGTTTTGGGAGGAACGTAGCCTGGGTGCCAGTCTGTTTCTGCTCTCTTGCCAACTCCTTATGGAATTGTTATGCCAAACAGGTTTGCAAGAGCACAAACAGATCTGGGACCAGCCAGGCTAGGATGAAAGTATGACACCCACGTAACTCCAGGAAGGCCAATGAACTACTGTGAGAGTTCCATGAGGCATGTGTAACAGACAACGCTCACATGGTCACAGACTTAGATCACACAGTCCTATCAGAGCCACTTGCCAATGAAGAGCTATAGCTTGTGGCATGCACACAAGGGTTTGGCGCGATAACAGTGACAGTTATCAATCAATATAGCTGTTCATTTCAACCCTGAACCTCTAAAGCTGCCTAATGTCGATCAATATCTATCACTGATGTCTGACTGACAGTGGTCGCTGTGGAAACGTGACAGGCTGTGTCACCGTGGTAACTAGGACAGCTGTGGTGGCAGGCAGATCATTGGTGTGTATGTCAACACCATAGAGAGGGTATGTCAACACCATTGGGGCACCATAGGGACCATGAGAAACCCTTGAGGAGACAATAGATAGTGATTTAACTAAATGTCAAATCCTACCAAACAGATAGAGGAGACATGGTGTTAGACGTGGCTGCTTCAGGCACGTTGTTGGCATATTATTTGTCCTCTACCCCTTCTGGTTCTGGTTGTGATGCTAGGCCCAGGCAGAGTGGTGTGGACCTGGGCAGACGAGGATGTGTTGTCTGGCCTGGGGATCACCTGGTTAGACAGTGGGTGGCCCAAAGGTGGCACATAATGGGCAAATAAAAAAGGATCCTACTTCAGTAAATGCTGCCTGCATGGATGGACTAGAAATCTCTTCATTCTGCCCATAAAAGGGGGTGGTGGTGATGGTGGGGTGGATCCGGGGGCAGAGAGAGAGAGATGGGTTTATCTATGAGAGCTTTGTGTGTCAGCGGACATGGCCATGAATGCTACCAATTGTTTTCATCAGCAGACTGCTGAGGCTGCAGCTCATACACTCTCTCTGGGATGGAGTTCCTTTGGAGTCGTTAATGAACTGAACAGACCACTTTACGCATCTCTCAAAGAGACCCAGGCAGTCTAGTGGGAATCTAAGGGAGTTGAATTCCTTCTGTGTGTGGACCTAGAGGTGACTTGCAGTGGTTTATTATACACATACAGTCTCTCTCTACTGACTCTTCTAATCTAATTGAATCAATTCACCTGTAATTATTCACTAGGACAAATGATTGAGGTCCAGAAACAATGGCTAGACCTTAGGCAGTTGTAAAACTAAATTCAGCTTATTCATATTTATGCTCTCATACTTATGATTGAGTTAGTCCCAGTCTGTGTCGGTCTGATCTGGTGTTAATCTTGGTGTGTGTGTGTGTGTGTGTTCTGCACATAGTCGGATAATGAGATTGGGCCCTGCTATCTGTATCTGTAGCCAGGGGGAAGGACAGCAGAGGACTGTATTAATGCTATTACAATCCATCTCATTCCCACCCCTCATGCAAACACGCTTCACCTCTCCTCACTTCACCTCCCTTTCCCTTATTCTCTCTCTCTCCATCTCTCTCTGTATCCCACAACTTTTATGTTGCGTCTTCTGCTATCATTCCTTCATACATCACATTCCCCATCGCTCTCCTTCTCTATCACTTCTCCACATTCTCTCTTCCCTTCTTCCTCCATGTCCCCGCTCCTTTGAGTGTAAACGCTGTTATTAGTCTTTACTTAGCGTTGTCATTGTTACATAACTGGGACAGTTGTACAACAAAGGCTCCGTCTCCACACCGTCTTTAAGATGCTACTGCAGTATAGGCCCCTCAGTGTTCACAACACTCCCCCTCACTGAAACCCTACACACTCTCTCCCTGTATACCCTGAGAAAGGAATTGGATAGTATCCAAAAACATCCCACTCCTTATCATTCAGGAACTGTATCTTGCTGCATAATGATTCACCTCACCTCTTCCTCATCTCTCTATACTCTCAAATGGGTGTTTCCTTTCCTTGTCTCTTTTCTTTTAGTCGCAATGATTGAAATGGATGAATGAATGAATTAATGATTGATTTAATGAATTATTTGTTCCTCGAATTCAGAGGCAATGATGGAAAGCGAATGAGCGGAAGTCATGCACTTAAACTACTGGCAGCCATTACACTTAGCCATCATTCAACCACACACAGCAGGCAATAAAAACATATCTCTCTCTCTCTCCCTCTCTGAATTAAGTTATTTCATTTAACGCAACATAATCTAAAAATATCTAAGCAGCTCAACAGGACATGGGATTAGACACATAACTGTTTAACAATCATCATAATCAAAGGGATCAAAGCATCATAGTTACGATCATCTCCATAATTAAAATGAATTCCTTAATCTCCATAAATCTGTGTAAAAAAAAAAGAAGGTCACACATAAATAGACATAGGATTTCAGAATGTACAACAAAACACCTGTCTGATAAGCAATACGACATTCCTGTGTGTGTGCATGTCGAGGAAGGACTTTTGCTTTTCAGTTCCTTAATCCAGGCTGCACGCTCATTTGACCCCGTCCATGACCCGACCTCTAAACTGGCCCTGTCAAATAACAGCACAGCAACGACCTCTGTCATGAATCAATCAATAGTCTTCATGAACTCCCTCATCAATGGAGCTATCATGCAATTCAGTCAACACAGTGATTGGAATACATGGAATAAATCAATTCAATTAGACTTGTTTTTGCTGTTAAAAGAACAATGCTTCCATTGGTCGATATGACAACACATGACAGTTATGATGCCAATAATGGGTCATGATGAGGACAGATAGACAGAGCAAATTAGATGGTCACTCAGCCAGTGTCTTGTTCCTACAGCGAGGGAAAAAAGTATTTGATCCCCTGCTGATTTTGTACGTTTGCCCACTGACAAAGAAATGATCAGTCTATAATTTTAATGGTAGGTTTATTTGAACAGTGAGAGACAGAATAACAACAAAAAAATCCAGAAAAACGCATGTCAAAAATGTTATAAATTGATTTGCATTTTAATGAGGGAAATAAGTATTTGACCCCCTCTCAATCAGAAAGATTTCTGGCTCCCAGGTGTCTTTTATACAGGTAACGAGCTGAGATTAGGAGCACACTCTTAAAGGGAGTGCTCCTAATCTCAGTTTGTTACCTGTATAAAAGACACCTGTCCACAGAAGCAATCAATCAATCAGATTCCAAACTCTCCACCATGGCCAAGACCAAAGAGCTCTCCAAGGATGTCAGGGACAAGATTGTAGGCCTACACAAGGCTGGAATCGGCTACAAGACCATCGCCAAGCAGCTTGGTGAGAAGGTGAAAACAGTTGGTGTGATTATTCGCAAATGGAAGAAACACAAAAGAACTGTCAATCTCCCTCGGCCTGGGGCTCCATGCAAGATCTCACCTCGTGGAGTTGCAATGATCATGAGAACGGTGAGGAATCAGCCCAGAACTACACGGGAGGATCTTGTCAATGATCTCAAGGCAGCTGGGACCATAGTCACCAAGAAAACAATTGGTAACACTCTACGCCGTGAAGGACTGAAATCATGCAGCGCCCGCAAGGTCCCCCTGTTCAATGAAGCACATATACATGCCCATCTGAAGTTTGCCAATGAACATCTGAATGATTCAGAGGAGAACTGGGTGAAAGTGTTGTGGTCAGATGAGACCAAAATGGAGCTCTTTGGCATCAACTCAACTCGCCGTGTTTGGAGGAGGAGGAATGCTGCCTATGACCCCAAGAACACCATCCCCGCCATCAAACACGGAGGTGGAAACATTATGCTTTGGGGGTGTTTTTCTGCTAAGGAGACAGGACAACTTCACCGCATCAAAGGGACGATGGACGGGGCCATGTACCGTCAAATCTTGGGTGAGAACCTCCTTCCCTCAGCCAGGGCATTGAAAATGGGTCGTGGATGGGTATTCCAGCATGACAATGACCCAAAACACACGGCCAAGGCATCAAAGGAGTGGCTCAAGAAGAAGCACATTAAGGTCCTGGAGTGGCCTAGCCAGTCTCCAGACCTTAATCCCATAGAAAATCTGTGGAGGGAGCTGAAGGTTCGAGTTGCCAAACGTTAGCCTCAAAACCTTAATGACTTGGAGAAGATCTGCAAAGAGGAGTGGGACAAAATCCCTCCTGAGATGTGTGCAAACCTGGTGGCCAACTACAATAAACGTCCGACCTCTGTGATTGCCAACAAGGGTTTTGCCACCAAGTACTAAGTCATGTTTTGCAGAGGGGTCAAATACTTATTTCCCTTATTAAAATGCAAATTAATTTATAACATTTTTGACATCCGTTTTTCTGGATTATTTTGTTGTTATTCTGTCTCTCACTGTTCAAATAAACCTACCATTAAAATTATAGACTGATCATTTCTTTGTCAGTGGGCAAATGTACAAAATCAGCAGGGGATCAAATACTTTTTTCCCCTCACTGTATGTAGGTCTATTGACATTGACTGGCGCTGCCTGGCCTGGTCTGAGAAGGGGTTGGAACAGGACAGGTCAGAGGTCAGGATAATGAAGTGGAAGGTGGGTGGTTCTGCGTTCCAATTGGATCAGTGTCAGGGCATGGTTGTTTTCAGGGCATGGCTGTTCCACTGCCGACATGGAAATCAACGGGCAACATGTGCTGCTTTATCTCCACCACTGACAAACACATGTACTCACACACACACACACACACACACACACACCTTTCAGTGTGCGTGAGAAAGAAAACATGTCAATGTGTTATCATAGCCTGCGATTTCTCTGGAAGGAAGATGTTTACACTAGGAAACAGAATCTACACTAAACATGAGAAATATGGAGCGAGATAGGAACAGAGAGAGACCGGAAGAAAGAGAGAGAGAGAGAGATATGGAAAGAGAGAGACACAGATGCCAGATTGTTGTCAACAAGGCTCAAGATGTTGTATGTTTGTTTTTCCTCTAGGATCATTCAAACCTGTGTGCACCACCAACAGGCTAAGGAAACCCTCATGGTCTGAAGGCTGTGGGGTTGACAGATTGACTGCCTCACTAGAATAATAACACACAGACAGCCATACAGTGATATCCTGTCTGTTAGGCGAGAGAGCAGGTAGTATTATCTTGAATGTGTTTACCCTGTGACTCAATGAGAACTGGATGCTTTCTTTCCACAACACACCAGTGAGACCTAAAGATTTAGTTCCCTGAGCTAACAGCCTAGGCTTTAGCTCGGTGGGCTATTCCACAGCATTGAGGTGCGCAGACGACCTGGGCTCAAACCCAGTAAGTCACTCACATACACCTCCATAGGCTTAGGCTACCCATCTATTTAGAGTGGATGTATGGCGGTGGCATTTCCCTGGTTTGCACTTTATAATAGATTATGCTATGTTGCCTACCCAAAGCGTCTACACCACATTTGTATTGTAATGTAACGGACAAAGACCTGTGATAGCAGCACTATTGACTGGAATGGCATCTTTGCACACTTGTGCTTTGTGGACATCATGGATATAGCTTCACAAGGCAGAAATGAAATGATGGCATTGATGCTATAGTGCCGTCGGACTTCTAGAGGTCTGACCTAATTAATTAGATGTAAACAACCATTCCGTAGGATTAAATAACGCAACATCTTTCATTTGACATTAGCTCCGGAACCATAGTGAACCAACGGTCATCTCAGCGGTTGAGTTGCTAGGCCAGTGGAAAACCGTTCCGCCTGGGATGCCCGCGGCATGGAATGTCCATTCGAATGGTCCCTATGATGAACAAAGCGGCGAATCGTCGGCGGCAACTCACCATCGCAAAGCCTCAGCATCCTACGAAGCACTGCCCCAGCCATTCTGTCCGCATCTTGCCCAAAAACGACTCCTCCGAATCCTTCAGCATCCCTCATTTTGATACTCACTCCCTATCAATAGGATAGACAGTCAAAGCGCGCACTAGGGCGCGACGGATGATTCTAGCTAGTCCAGTTAATCCAATGCAGCCAGACACACACGACAACTGTAGCCTAATTCAAAAATATACAGTGACTGGTCTACATTATAGAACATATACTATCTATGTATAGCATAATCTTCGAGAAGTATCCTACATCTTCATCCAGTCCACATTCGAGGCTTTGCAGAGTGCCGACGAAAATAATGTGAGCGTCCAGGGCATACGGAGGAGACATATAGCATCAGCAGGCTCAATAGGCTCATGCCGGGGCATACCATTCTAGGGAAAAGTGCAGGGCTGGAAGGATGAGGATAAGAGGGCAGGAGCGCTCTAGGACAAAATATGGAGGACAGTGGTGCCGATCCATGTGAGATGTTCTGCTTATAATGAAATGAAATGAAATTCTCAACATCAAATAAATATGAATATTTAACTAAATACATCCAGTGTTCAGAGTTGCCCTACGTAGCTGTGGTCCATAGGCTACTTGATAAATATGTCTAGGCTGGCTATGGGCCTATAATATAGCCCACATATGAGATGTAAAATGTGGGCCTAATCATCCATAAAACTGCCAATAGCATTGGTGCCTATGTGGTCTGTCCTGTAAAAATTTGCTTCAACAAGTTACAAGTAAATGAGTTAGGTTTTCTCAATTGAAAAAAAACAACTGCATTTGTTGAAGCCAAATATATGATTCAATGCCAACTGTTATATTTGATTATTAACAAACCTATATTTAAAGTTGCAACCTACTGTATTTAATTTAACACTCAACTTACTTTTCCCCTTTGGTTAAACCTAATAAATAACACAAATGCAAACAAATATTTAATGTAAATAAAACCCATATTTCCATCTTTGTATGGACCGCAGAGTTGCCAGCACTTGTTAAATGCTAATGTAAGACATAGGAAAACAATGTGGCACATTTCATAGAGACTTTTAATGAAGTAAAAAAGGTTGATGGACAATACCCTAGACAAATATACAAAGTGTATTAGAATCTAATGATAATATTATAATGCACGCACACACACACACACACACACACACACACACACACACACACACACTGTGATACATTTCTCCTCAACACCAATGTGCATTTATTACAGGGCAGATTAGTAGTGCACTGGGCCTTTACTAGTACTGTATTAGTGGAACGATATAGCAGTCTGGAGCACGAGCAAACTTTATTTTTCAGCATTCCCCACCCTCAAACACCCCCACGCCCAAACTTCTTCCTATGTTTAAGGGGATCTAGGGGACTGGAGGTTACCACAGCACAGCACAAAACCAGACCCTCCTGTCAATCCCTGTCTATACCTCTCTGGCACCCTCCTCAGGCTCGGGGTAGGAAGCGCAGGTTGATGGGTTTGGACGGGATGAGCAGTGTTCTAGTCTTGGGCTCTGTGGTTGGGGCCCCATCCTCTGGCTGGATCTCATAATGCTGCATCAGCTGTAGAGGGAGGGCAAGAGTTCAAGGTCAAGGGTTTAGTGTTAATGAGCTACCTGGTTGTCTGATGTCTCTCTAGCCAGAGAATCAGTTTACAGCCATAAAATTAAGTCTTTATAACGTCCCATGCCAAATTTTGCCAACTGAGACAGTGAAAGGAGAATATGGCCCCGCTCATAAAAATGCGGTTCGTCACCCCTGTTGTAAGTGTTGCACACTTAAGTTCCCGCACTCTCTCAGATTGCTTCAGGGGATTTAACATGAGCAAATCACCACAGAAGATGGACGAAATCCAACAACAACATCTCTTTGGCACTGACGGCCTTTTATTACTCAACACTTCCTTGAAAATCACAATGGAATACTCTTACTCACCCTGGAGAGGGCAAAGTGCATCTCTAGCTCTGCCACTCTCTTGCCCACACAGGCTCTCACGCCCACCCCGAAGGGTATAGAGCTGTAGGGGTGGTGTTGGTACGACTCTGGACCCCCTCTCAGCCAACGCTCAGGCCTGAAACACTCTGCATCCACAAACTCCCCCTCGTCATGACTGGTAGCATAGTGACACAGATGGAACTGGGTCTGACAGAGGGGAATAGGAAGAAGGAGACATACAGGAAGTAAAGCGAGACTGACATTCCTTAGGAAACTGACAGAATTTCATGGAAATCACATCACATCCTTCGGTAAAAAATAGAGATTTCGTAAGTATTGACAAAGTTGATGAGAGAGAGGGGTGTTGATACCTTTCTCTCTTCATCGCCTGCCCTACCTTCTTTGGGAACCAGTAGTTGTCCACAACAACTTCATTGTCTACTGTCAGACGGCCATTCCCTGGAACTACAGGGTACATCCTGCAGAGAGAACAGCTTCAGCAACATGGGAGCCTCTGTAGGACTGCCTTATATAAACCTTTGTGTGGCTAGGAATGTTCAGTATACTAAGGTACTTAGCATTGGTATTTAGTAAAGTTTTAATACACCTAAATACAATAGAGTTGGCAAAGGCAGGTTGAGATTCTGACCTAGATGTTGTTATTGAGCATTTTAATCATTAGAAAATCAAGAACACACATGAGGAATGGCTATGACCATATAGGAAGAGGTGGAGGGGGCCGGTGTCCCTGTCATCCAGGACCTCTATACCAGGCGGTATCAGAGGAAGGCCCTAAAAATTGTCAAAGACTCCAGCCACCCAAGTCATCGACTGTTCGCTCTGCTACCGCACAGCAAACGGTACCGGAGCACTAAGTCTGGGACCAAAAGGCTCCTGAACAGCTTCTACCCCCAAGCCATGACTGCTAAATAGTTAACCATATAGCTACCCGGACTATCGTCATTGAACCTTTTTGCACACTCTTTTTGATTCTATGCACACACACTGGACTCTACCCACACACTCACACTCGCGGCTACGGGACTACCGACCCATAGCCGCGAGCTGCCCAGTGACACAAGCCTACCAGATGAGCTAAATCACTTCTATGCTCGCTTCGAGGCAAGCAACACTGAAGCATGCATGAGAGCATCAGCTGTTCCGGATGACTATGTGATCACGCTCTCCGTAGCCAATGTGAGTCTGTAATACCAACATGTTTCAAGCAGACCACCATAGTCCCTGTGCCCAAGAACACTAAGATAACCTGCCTAAATGACTACCGACCCGTAGCACTCACGTCTGTAGCCATGAAGTGCTTTGAAAGGCTGGTCATGGCTCACATCAACACCATTATTCCAGAAACCCTAGACCCATTCCAATTTGCATACCGCTCCAACAGATCCACAGATGATGCAATCTCTATTGCACTCCACACTGCCCTTTCCCACCTGGACAAGAGGAACACCTAGGTGAGAATGCTATTCACTGACTACAGCTCAGCGTTCAACACCATAGTGCCCTCAAAGCTCATCCCTAAGCTAAGGACCCTGGGACTAAACACCTCCCTCTGCAACTGGATCCTGACTTCCTGATGGGCCGCCCCCAGGTGGTAAGGGTAGGTAACAACACATCTGCCAAGCTGATCCTCAACACGGGGGCCCCTCAGGGGTGCGTGCTCAGTCCCCTCCTGTACTCCCTGTTCACCCATGACTGCATGGCCAGGCACGACTCCAACACCATCATTAAGTTTGCAGACAACACAACAGTGGTAGGCCTGATCACCGACAACGATGAGACAGCCTATAGGGAGGAGGTCAGAGACCTGGCCGTGTGGTGCCAGGATAACAACCTCTCCCTCAACGTGATCAAGACAAAGGAGATGATTGTGGACTACAGGAAAAAAAAAGAGGACTGAGCACGCCCCCATTCTCATCAACGGGGCTGTAGTGGAACAGGTTGAGAGCTTCAAGTTCCTTGGTGTCCACATCACCAACAAACTATCATGGTCCAAACACACCAAGACAGTCGTGAAGAGGGCACGACAAAGCCTATTCCCCCTCAGGAGACTGAAAAGATTTGGCTTGGGTCCTCAGATCCTCAAAAAGTTATACAGCTGCACCATCGAGGGCATCCTGACTGGTTGCATCACCGCCTGGTATGGCAACTGCTTGGCCTCCGACCGCAAGGCACTACAGAGGGTAGTCATACGGCTCAGTACATCACTGGGGCCAAGCTTCCTGCCATCCAGGACCTCTATACCAGGCGGTGTCAGAGGGCCCTAAAAATTGTCAAAGACTCCAGCCACCCTAGTCATATACTGTTCTCTCTGCTACCGCACGGCAAGCGGTACCAGAGCGCCAAGTCTATGTCCAAAAGGCTTCTTAACAGCTTCTACCCCCAAGCCATAAGACTCCTGAACAGCTAATCATGGCTACCCGTACTATTTGCATTGCCCCCCCACCCCAACCCCCTCTTTTACGCTGCTGCTACTCTGTTTATTATTTATGCATAGTCACTTTAACTCTACCCACATGTACATATTACCTCAATTAACTCGACTAACCGTTGCCCCCGCACATTGACTCTGTACCGGTACCCCCTGTATATAGCCTCCCTACTGTTATTTTATTTTACTGCTGCTCTTTAATTATTTGCTATTTTCTATTTTTTACTTGACACTTTTTTCTCTCTTTATTTAAAAAATGCATTGTTGGTTAAGGGCTTGTAAGTAAGCATTTCACTGTAAGGTCTACACATGTTGTATTCGGCGCATGTGGCAAATAAAATTTGATTTGATTTGACATGCACACACACACACCCACAGATAACACGTATACACAGGCACACATTTGCCACACACACACACTTCCACACTCATCACATACGCTGCTGCTACTACTATTATCTATCCTGTTGCCTAGTCACTTTACCCCTACCTATATGTACATATCTACCTCAATTACCTCGTACCCCTGCACATCGAGTCAGTACTGGTACCCCGTGTATATAGCCAAGTTATCATTACTCATTGTGTATTACTCATATGGCGTCTCCCGAGTGGCGCAGTGGTCTAAGGCACTGCATCGCAGTGCTAGCTGTGCCACTAGAGATCCTGGTTTGAATCCAGGCTCTGTCATAGCCGGCTGTGACCGGGAGACGCATGGGGCGGCGCACAATTAGCCCAGGGTAGGGGAGGGGAGGGAATGGCCGGCAGGGATGTAGCTCAGTTGGTAGAGCATGGCGTTTGCAACGCCAGGGTTGTGGGTTCGATTCCCACGGGGGGCCAGTATATAAAAAAAAATGTATTCACTAACTGTAAGTCGCTCTGGATAAGAGCGTCTGCTAAATGACTAAAATGTAAATGTATTATCCTCGTGTTACAATTTTTTACTTCTGCATTGTTGGGAAGGGCCCGTAAGTAAGCATTTCACTGTTAGTATACATCTGTTGTTTACGAAGCATGTGACAATTCAAATTTGAACACACCGTTCAGGTTATATAAGGACATTGCTGCCCACCCCTCCTCCTTATATTAACTGTCTGAAAAACATGCCCCATGCCTCCACCTTGAACATCTGCACGAAATGCCAACACGTTATCTCACTTATCAGTCATTATCAGTATAATTAGGGCAAGGAAAATGCAAGCAAACACACGCGCACAAACTCTCTTTGACCAGGCATGCTCAAAACAAGAGGCCAGTTGCAGGTCGCCATTCTTGATGTATGTGTGTGTGTGTGTATGTGTGTGCATGTGTGCATGTGCGTGTGTTCACCTCAGAACCTGCGTGTGTGAACGTGTGCATCCGTGCCTATGTGCGTGTATTCACCTCAGAGTCTCCTTGATGACAGCCTTCAGGTAGGGCATCCTGCTCACGTCCTCTGATCTGGGCTGCTGTCTTCCTGGACACACGGACATGATCTCACGGTACAGCATGTCCTGGGACGCAGTGTCGCGAGCTAAGTGGTACAACGCCCACGACAAGGTGTTGGACGTCTGAGGCGGAAGGAGAAGGACGATAGAAAGAAAGATGAAGTGATATAAAATATACTAAAACAAAAATATAAACGCATGTAGTGTTAATACCATGGTTTATGAGCTGAAATACAATATCCTAGAAATGTTCCATACTCACAAAAAGCTTATTTCTCTCAAATGTTGTGCGTACATTTGTTTACATGCCTGTTAGCGAGCATTTCTCCTTTGCCAAGATAATCCATCCACCTGACAGGTGTGGCATATCAAGAAGCTGATTAAACAGCATGATCATTATTACACAGGTGTACCTTGTGCTTGGGACAATAAAAGGCCACTCTAAAATGTGCAGTTTTGTCACACAACACAATGCCACAGATGTCTAAAGTTTTGAAGGAGCGTGCAATTGGTATGCTGACTGCAGGAATGTCCACCTGAGCTGTTGCCAGAGAATTGAATGTTCATTACTCTACCATAAGCCACCTCCAATATTGTTTTAGAGAATTTGGCAGTATGTCCAACGGCCTCACAACCGCAGACCACGTGTATGGCGTCGTGTGAGTGAGCGGTTTGTTGATGTCAACGTTGTGAACTGAGTGCCCCATTGTGGCGGTGGGGTAATGGTATAGGCAGGCATGAGCTACAGACAACGAACACAATTGCATTTTAGCAATGGCAATTTGAATGCACAGAGATACCGTGATGAGATCCTGAGGCCCATTGTCGTGCCATTCATCCACTGCCCTCACCTCATGTTTCAGCATGATAATGCACTGCCCCATGTCGCAAGGATCTGTACACAATTTCTGGAAGCTGAAAATGTCCCACTTCTTCCATGGCTTGCATACTCACCAGACATGTCACCCATTGAGCATGTATAGGATGCTCTGGATCGACGTGTACGACAGCATGTTCCAGTTCTCGCCCATATCCAGCAACATTGCACAGCCATTGAAGAGGAGTCGGACAACATTCCACAATCAGCCTGATCAACTCTATGTGAAAGAGATGTGTCGCGCTGCATGAGGCAAATGGTGGTCACACCAGATACTGACTGGTTTTCTGATCCACGCCCCAACTTTGTGATATCCAATTGGTAGTTACAGTCTTGTCCCATCGCTGCAACTCCTGTACGGTCTCGGGAGAGACGAAGGTCGAGAGCCATGTGTCCTCCGAAACACGACCCTGCAAAGCCGCACTGCTTCTTGACACACTGCTCGCTTAACCCGGAAGCCAGCCGCACCAATGTGTCGGAGGAAACACCGTACAACTGGTGACCGAGTCAGCGTGCACTGCGCCCGGCCCGCCACAGGAGTTGCTAGTGCGTGATGGGACAAGGACATCCTGGCCGGCCAAACCCTCCCCTAACCCGGACGACGCTGGGCCAATTG
The DNA here is from genome assembly GCF_964263955.1 of Coregonus lavaretus. Taxonomy (NCBI): domain Eukaryota; kingdom Metazoa; phylum Chordata; class Actinopteri; order Salmoniformes; family Salmonidae; genus Coregonus; species Coregonus lavaretus. Next base: position 5,376,514 of record NC_140025.1, read on the forward strand.
TGTGTCGCCTCATGGGTCTCTCGATCGCGGCCGGCTGCGACACAGCCCGGGATCGAACCTGGATCTGTAGTGACGCCTTAGACCGCTGTGCCACTTGGGAGACCCTACTTTTTCTTTTAAGGTATCTGTGACCAACAGATGCATATCTGTATTCCCAGTCATGTGAAATCCATAGATTAGGGCCTAATTTATTTATTTCAATTGACTGAGTTCTTATATGAACTGTAACTCAGTACAATCTTTGAAATTGTTGCATGTTGCGTTTAGATTTTTGTTCAGTATACTTAATTGTCCCTGAGGGGAAATTTGACTTGGACAATTAAAGTGCTGCTGTTTCAAAACAAGTATTACAAGTTGAGGGAGTGGTGGAGGCTGTATCAGAGACAAGTTATCAGTGATCATCAACATTTACTGACATCAATTCATCATAAAAGCAGCTGAGGAAAGTACTTTGGAACAGTAGATCATTTCAAGTGACATCTAGTCATTGAATAAGACCATCTCAAATGAGAACACTGATTTCCAAATGTTTAGCTCAATGACGTTACATAAATGTCACGATCGTTAATGGATGAGACGGACCAAGGCGCAGCGTGATAAGCGTACATCTTTTATTAGTACTTACACGAACAAAACAACAAATGAACGATACGTGAAGTCCTGAGGTTATAACAAAACAAACCTTTACGGATCAAGATCCCACAAACTAACTGGTGCCAACAGGCTGCCTAAGTATGGTCCCCAATCAGAGACAACAGCTGTCTCTGATTGGGAACCACCCTGGCCAACATAGATCAACTAAACGATCTAGAACCAAACATAGAAAAACTAAACATAGAACATCCACACCCTGGCTCAACAATTAAGAGTCCCCAGAGCCAGGGCGTGACAGTACCCCCCCCCCAAAGGCGCGGACTGCGACCGCGCCACACCAACACAACAGGGTAGGGGCCGGGTGGGCATTCCGCCTCGGAGGCGGATCCGGCTCCGGGCGTGACCACCACTCTCTCTCTACCCCCCCGTTGCGCCCCTGGTCTGGTCTGGCCCCGCTGGCCGGAGCTGGACTGAACACCGGTGGAACAGGCACGGGCCGTGCCGGACTGACGACGCGCACCACTGGCTTGGTGCGGGGAGCAGTAACGGGCCGGACCGGGCTGACGACGCGCACCACTGGTTTGGTGCGGGGAGCAGGAACAGGCCGGACCGGGCTGGCGACGCGCACCACTGGCTTGGTGCGGGGAGCAGGAACAGGCCGGACCGGGCTGGCGACGCGCACCACTGGCTTGGTGCGAGGGACAGGAACAGGCCGGACCGGGCTGGCGACGGGCACCACTGGCTTGGTGCGGGGGACAGGAACAGGCCGGACCGGGCTGGCGACGGGCACCACTGGCTTGGTGCGGGGGACAGGAACAGGCCGGACCGGGCTGGCGACGGGCACCACTGGCTTGGTGCGAGGGACAGGAACAGGCCGGACCGGGCTGGCGACGGGCACCACTGGCTTGGTGCGGGGGACAGGAACAGGCCGGACCGGGCTGGCGACGGGCACCACTGGCTTGGTGCGGGGAGCAGGAACAGGCCGGACCGGGCTGGCGACGGGCACCACTGGCTTGGTGCGGGGAGCAGGAACAGGCCGGACCGTACTGGGAACACACACCACTGGCCTTGTGCGGGGACCAGGAACGGGCCGGACCGGACTGGTGACACACACCACTTGCTTGGTGCGAGGAGCGGGACTGGGTTTCCTTATAAACCTCCGCTCCCTCTGCTGCCTAACCAGTACCTCTCGCCGTGCCTCTACACTCTCCTTCTCCCTCATGACCAATGGCCCCCGTAACCTGGTGGCCTCCTCTCCTAGTCCGCTGATTCGCCCTGTAGCTGCCTCCAGCAGCCCCGTCGTCCACGCCGTGTGCCCCCCCCCAAAAAAATGTCTTGGGGTTGCCTCTCGCGTGTCCGTCGTCAGCACGGTTGGCGCCGTTTCTCCTCTCCTGCCTGGGCATTTACCTTTGCCCATGGCCCCCTGCCCGCGAATATCTCCTCCCATGACCACCATTCGCCCACCTGAGACATCGCCCTCTTCTCCTCCTGGGCACGCTGCTTGGTCCTCTTGGGGTGGGATCTTCTGTCACGATCGTTAATGGATGAGACGGACCAAGGTGCAGCGTGATAAGCGTACATCTTTTATTAGTACTTACACGAACAAAACAACAAATGAACGATACGTGAAGTCCTGAGGTTATAACACAACAAACCTTTACGGATCAAGATCCCACAAACTAACTGGTGCCAACAGGCTGCCTAAGTATGGTCCCCAATCAGAGACAACGAGCTACAGCTGTCTCTGATTGGGAACCACCCTGGCCAACATAGATCAACAAAACGATCTAAAAAAATAAATAACTAAACATACTAAAAAAAAAAACTAAACATAAAACATCCACACCCTGGCTCAACAATTAAGAGTCCTCAGAGCCAGGGCGTGACAATAAAGGTTGAATAAATAGAGCATGAAGCTTGCACCAGGGAATTCAGCCAGGCAGGTTCTGCTGTGTTTGTATGGTTACTGTGTATTTGTCTGTGGTTATGTGCGTGTGTGAGTGAGTGCATTTTGTACCCTCTAAAATAAATTAAAAGTTAGTAACCAAAAAAGTGTTAAACAAATATAAATATGTTTTATATTTGAGATTCTTCAAATACCCACCCTTTGCCTTGATGACAGCTTTGCACACTGTTGGCATTCTCTCAACCAGCTTCATGAGGTAGTCACCTGGAATGCATTTCAATTAACAGGTGTGCCTTCTTAAAAGTTAATTTGTGGAATTTCTTTCCTTCTTAATGCGTTTGAGCCAATCAGTTGTGTTGTGACAAGGTAGGGGGTATACAGAAGATAGCCCTATTTGGTAAAAGACCAAGTCCATATTATGGCAAGAACAGCTCAAATAAGCAAAGAGAAACAACAGTCTATCATTACTTTAAGACATGAAGGTCAGTCAATACAGAACATTTCAAGAAGTTTTAAAGTTTCTTCAAGTGCAGTCGCAAAAACCATCAAGCGCTATAATGAAACTGGCTCTCATGAGGACCGCCACAGGAATGGAAGACCCAGAGTTACCTCTGCTGCAGAGGATAAGTTCATTAGTTACCAGCTTCAGAAATTGCAGCCCAAATAAATGCTTCACAGAGTTCAAGTCACAGACACATCTCAACATCAACTGTTCAGAGGGGACTGTGTGAATCAGGCCTTCATAACATTTACATTTTACATTTACATTACATTTTAGTTATTTAGCAGACGCTCTTATCCAGAGCGACTTGGTTGAATTGAATTCATGGTTGAATTGCTGCAAAGAAACCACTACTAAAGGACACCAATAATAAGAAGAGATCTGCTTGGGCCAAGAAACACGAGCAATGGACATTAGACCGGTGGAAATGTGTCCTTTGGTCTGCAGTCCAAATTTGAGATTTTTGGTTCCAACCGCTGTGTCTTTGTGAGACGCGGTGTGGGTGAACGGATGATCTCCGCATGTGTAGTTCCCATCGTAAAGCATGGAGGAGGAGGTGTTATGGTGTGGGGGTGCTTTGCTGGTGACACTGTCTGTGATTTATTTAGAATTCAAGGCACACTTAACCAGCATGGCTACCACAGCATTCTGCTGTGATACGCCATCCCATCTGGTTTGGGCTTAGTGGGACAATCATTTGTTTTTCAACAGGACAATGACCCAACACACCTCCAGGCTGTGTAAGGGCTATTTTACCAAGAACGAGAGTGATGGAGTGCTGCATCAGATTACCTGGCCTCCACAATCCCCCAACCTCAACCCAATTGAGATGGTTTGGGATGAGTCGGACGGCAGAGTGAAGGAAAAGCAGCCAACAAGTGCTAAGCATATGTGGGAACTCCTTCAAGACTGTTGGAAAAGCATTCCAGGTGAAGCTAGTTGAGAGAATGCCAAGAGTGTGCAAAGCTGTCATCAAGGCAAAGGGTGGCTATTTGAAGAATCTCAAATATAAAATAAATGTTGATTTGTTTAACACTTTTTTGGTTACTACATGATTCCATATGTGTTATTTCATAGTGTTGATGTCTTCACTATTATTCTACTATGTAGAAAATAGTAAAAATAAAGAAAAACCCCTGAATGAGTAGGTGTGTCCAAACTTTTGACTGGTACTGTATATGTCTACAAACTAAAGCAAATGGTCTCAGTATTTATGGCCTGGGGAGAATCATGCAATCTTAAAGCCAAAATACACCTCCACCCTACAAAAGCCTCTGACTCCATCACGCCACCCATTCCCTAGGACATGTCCAGTACGCACAAAACAGAAGAAAACATTTTGAAATGTGGAGGAAATAATCAAATTTTGCCAATAAGAAATTCACATGTTCGTTTTCCATTTCAATAGGTTTGTTTACGGTGTGCCCTACAGAACATGACCCTGCTGTTGTGTATAGCACCACCTTCCTCTATGTAGGACCTCCCATGACCCTCTCCTCTCACCGTGTCCACTCCGCCCAGCAACAGCTCTGTGATGCTGATGTACACCTCTCCCAGGGACAGTTTATCACAGGACAGCAGGTGGGTCAGATACATCCCCTCCACCTGCTTCCCAGCCAGCACCTGGGCTTCCATCTGCGCCAATTTACGGTCAACCAGACGCTGAGCTGAGGGTTTATATAGAAATACATTGAACACACACATTCATGTAGGGGACACACACAAACACACAACATGAGTCTCAATAGCGAACACAGCTCAACAGTTAGTCTCCCTAGGCAGACGGGTTGCCTCCCACATTAACAAAGTTCAGAATCTGTGATTTCTGAGACTACTCAACAGTGCTTAGTGGCTGACATGCAAGTGACAGTGCAAGCAATTGTGAAGTAGAAATAACCCTATGCTTGCATTGTGGAGGTCAAACCTACCATGTCTACTTTCCACCTACACCTTTAAGTCTGCCGATCGCTCAATAGAAGGACCCCCTAACATTATTTACAAACATACCTACATCCACGAGGTCGTCCCAGGCTTGGATAAATCGTTTCCAGAAGGGCAGGACGTTGCGTGTCCAGAGCGGTAGGAAGAGGACTGTCTCAGACAGGGTTAGCATGTCGTTGGCTGCAGCGATGAACTTCAGCGTGTCCTTAGGGATCTCCTCCTGCAGACAACCCAGGCGCGTCTCAAACAGGATGGAAGAGATACCTGCAGGGAGGGAGAGAACAGAGTGAACCATAAGGACTACACAGAGCTGGTGGGATTCTAGGTATCCTTTATGCCATCTCCTGCCGTTGTGCCCCTGAGCAAGGCACTTTACCTAAGCTGCTCTAGGGGCACGGCACTGTGGCTGACCCTGGTTTCCAACCCCACTCGGTGTGTGTGTGATTCTGAAGGAGTTAAAAGCATAAAAAATATTGAATGAACCAATGATACCACACCTTCAAAGCCAAACTTGTAGAGCTCTGCGGTGATGTCTGATACGGTGGTGTGGTCCTGACTGCGGAGACGGAGCCTCTCAATACGCTGTAGCAGGTCCCCTACCACCTGGTGGATGACAGGCGCATACGCAGACACCTCTGCTAGCTTCAGCATCTTTGGATTCAGGGCACTACGGATACGGTACCACTCTGGGCCTTTACTGTAGGAGAGGAGAGGACAGGACAGGAGACAGACAGTGAATCTACAGTAGATATTCAGAATAAAGGGGTAGCGGTATATCTACAGGTAACGGCCAAAATAAAGTAAATGAGGGATACAAAATATTTTTAAAGCAAGTGATTCCACACAGGTGTGGTTCATGAGTTAATTAAGCAATTAACATCCCACCATGGATCTCAAATGAGCATAGGGGGTTTAAAGTGTGTGTGTGTGTGTGTGTCAGTCACTAGATCTCAACCCAATTGAACACTTATGGAAGATTATAGAGCAGCGCCTGAGACAGTGTTTTCCACCACCATCAATAAAACACCAAATGATGAAATTTCTCGTGGAATAATGGTGTCACATCCCTCCAATAGAGTTCCAGACACTTGTAGAATCTATGCCAAGGCGCATTCAAGCTTTTCTGGCGACTAGTGGTGGCCCAATGCCCCATTAAGACGCTACGTTGGCGTTTCCTTTAATTTGGCAGTTACCTGTAGGTTAGATGGATAATGTTGGAGGTGGAGGTACTACTGAAACAAGCTTACCTGCAGGACCATGGTTTCCTCAAACCAGACCAACATTGCTTTTACCCAAGGCAATGATTTATTACCAATAACAGTCATAATGTATCTTTGAAGTATAGGATGAAAGCAATGTTCCCTCTAAGCTGTGCACCTCCAGGACTGCCGAGCAGAAGAAATGCCATGCTGTGCAGAGACGCAAGAGATTGAACTTCACTGAGTTCGCCACATAGATTAACGTTTTTTTCTGTGATCGAATCAACATTATATTTGCCCCTTTTCAATGCAATAAACCAAAACAAATCTAACTTTGCAAGTTTGAGTCTGTGATTTAGTTGTAGGCAGAGCCAGAGCGCACAGGAGAATAATTCTATTAGCGGGGGTAGCCCATGAGCGGTCTTTCAATCACCCATGCGTGAATGCGCTTTTCAGATCAGTTCAGATCAGAGTGCGCGTGTGCACATTTGTTGATATTCTTTGCTAGTTAGCGAGTTATTAGCCCAGTTATTGATAAGTATAGGTCAGCAATGGGAAGTTACTGCTTCATACAAGAGCACAAAACGTTTAGGCCACATTTCAAGCTGTCTTTGAAAAGCTAGTCAGGTAAAAAGCTTACATCTTAATTAAAGGGGCAGTGTTGTATTTTGAGACATGCTTGAATATGCAAATAAGCCAATAGGCAGAGGGGTAGCCTACATTGTCTAATTCTCTGTATGTTAATAATAGTTAATTTTATTTTGTAAAGTGGTTTCTTGCATCATACAACACAATACAATGCTATTTCCAGTCACCTATTTGGCCCATGGTGTTACAGACCAAGTAAAGAATAATTAATATCAAGCCCTTCATAATATAAAAACGTTTTTAAAAGGCTCATGCAATATAGGCCTGCATTGAACACCACATACAGTGAGGGAAAAAAGTATTTGATCCCCTGCTGATTTTGTACGTTTGCTCACTGACAAAGAAATGATCAGTCTATCATTTTAATGGTAGGTTTATTTGAACAGTGAGAGACAGAATAACAACAAAATAACCCAGAAAAAACACATGTCAAAAATGTTATAAATTGATTTGCATTTTAATGAGGGAAATAAGTATTTGACCCCCTCTCAATCAGAAAGATTTCTGGCTCCCAGGTGTCTTTTATACAGGTAACGAGCTGAGATTAGGAGCACACTCTTAAAGGGCGTACTCCTAATCTCAGTTTGTTACCTGTATAAAAGACACCTGTCCACAGAAGCAATTAATCAATCAGATTCCAAACTCTCCACCATGGCCAAGACCAAAGAGCTCTCCAAGGATGTCAGGGACAAGATTGTAGACCTACACAAGGCTGGAATGGGCTACAAGACCATCGCCAAGCAGCTTGGTGAGAAGGTGAAAACAGTTGGTGCGATTATTCGCAAATGGAAGAAACACAAAATAACTGTCAATCTCCCTCGGCCTGGGGCTCCATGCAAGATCTCACCTCGTGGAGTTGCAATGATCATGAGAACGGTGAGGAATCACCCAGAACTACACGGGAGGATCTTGTCAATGATCTCAAGGCAGCTGGGACCATAGTCACCAAGAAAACAATTGGTAACACTCTACGCCATGAAGGACTGAAATCATGCAGCGCACGCAAGGTCCCCCTGCTCAAGAAAGCACATATACAGGCCCGTCTGAAGTTTGCCAATGAACATCTGAATGATTCAGAGGAGAACTGGGTGAAATGTTGTGGTCAGATGAGACCAAAATGGAGCTCTTTGGCATCAACTCAACTCGCCGTGTTTGAAGGAGGAGGAATGCTGCCTATGACCCCAAGAACACCATCCCCACCTTCAAACATGGAGGTGGAAACATTGTGCTTTGGGGGTGTTTTTCTGGTAAGGGGACAGGACAACTTCACATCAAAGGGACGATGGACGGGGCCATGTACCGTCAAATCTTGGGTGAGAACCTCCTTCCCTCAGCCAGGCCATTGAAAATGGGTCATGGATGGGTATTCCAGCATGACAATGACCCAAAACACACAGCCAAGGCAACAAAGGAGTGGCTCAAGAAGAAGCACATTAAGGTCCTGGAGTGGCCTAGTCAGTCTCCAGACCTTAATCCTATAGCAAATCTGTGGAGGGAGCTGAAGGTTCGAGTTGCCAAACGTCAGCCTCAAAACCTTAATGACTTGGAGAATATCTGCAAAGAGGAGTGGGACAAAATCCCTCCTGAGATGTGTGCAAACCTGGTGGCCAACTACAAGAAACGTCTGACCTCTGTGATTGCCAACAAGGGTTTTGCCACCAAGTACTAAGTCATGTTTTGCAGAGGGGTCAAATACTTATTTCCCTCATTAAAATGCAAATCAATGTATAACATTTTTGACATGAGTTTTTCTAGATTTTGTTGTTGTTATTCTGTCTCTCACTGTTCAAATAAACCTACCATTAAAATTATAGACTGATCATTTCTTTGTCAGTGGGCAAACGTACAAAATCAGCAGGGGATCAAATACTATTTTCCCCTTACTGTATAGGCTACTGTAGTCTATATCACAAAAATCAAAAGCAATTTCCAGGTGAAAATGTTATGGGATTTGCTCCAATGGTTTTGTTGGTAGGCCTACATTATGCTCAAATAGCCAGAATAGCCTATTGGCTACCGTCTAAAACTGTAAGGGTACTGCCTCAGAGTTTACTGCAAACACCCTGGAAGTTGCACAATGTTCATGTTTCCGCTCACAAGAGCAAAAATTTGCTCAGTGCCCCAGAATATTCGAGGGAACAGTGGGTGTAAGTATTATCCATTCCCTTTCCTACACCCCATCTAGGAATAGTCCTTCATGTGGTTCAATGCAGATTGCGACACAATCTCATCGGCCACTCACTCCACATGGAGTCCATAGGCCTGTCCCCTCATGTCGCGGTACTCCTTCCAGTGTGGCAGCTCTGTCCGGACCGGGTAGCAGCCCTCCTGATGTATCACCTGGGATATAAGCTCTGGAGATGCCACGTTCACCACGTCAAACGGGCCGAACCGCGAGCGCCAGATGGGGCCGTACAGTTTCTTGTGTTCAACCTGGGTTGGGGGAAAAGAGAAGAAGATCTTAGATTCTGGAAATGTACACAAAGATGTGTTGGAAATGCACAGTGAGACAGTTCTATATTATTAATATTTAATATGAATGAATGATTCACAAAATATACACTGAGTGTACAAAACATTTCCATGACATAGACTGACCATGTGAATCCAGGTGAAAATTATGATCTCTTATTGATGTCACCTGTTAAATCCACTTCAATCAGTGTAGATGAAGGGGAGGAGACAGGTTAAAGAAGCCTTGAGACATTGATTGTGTATGTGTGCCATTCAGAGTGTGAATGGGCAAGACAAAATATTTAAATATTTATATTTTGTACACAGTGTATATTTATTAATGAATAACAGTATATAAACTACTTATTAACCTAATTAGTCATAAATCAACCTCTAGTTTAATAAACCATGAAGCCAGGTGCGTAACTTGGGGGGTCATGACCCCACCAATAATACAGTGCTATGAAAAAGTATTTGCCCCCTTTCTAATTTTCTCTACTTTTGCATATTTGTGATACTGAATGTTATCAGATCTTCAACCAAAACCCAATATTAGATAAAGGGAACATAAGTGAACAAATAACACAACAATTACATATTTATTTCATAAACAAAGTTATGCAACACCCAATTCCCCTGTGTGAAAAAGTAATTGCCCCCTTACACTCAATAACTGGTTGTGCCACCTTTAGCTGCAATGACTCCAACCAAATGCTTTCTGTAGTTGTTGATCAGTCTCTCACGTCGCTGTGGAGGAATTTTGGCCCACTCTTCCATGCAGAACTGCTTTAACTCAGTGACGTGTGGGTTTTCAAGCATGAACTGCTCGTTTCAAGTCCTGCCACAGCATCTCAATTGGGATTAGGTCTGGACTTTGACTAGGCCATTCCAAAACTTCCAATTTGTTGCTTTTTAGCAATTTTCATGTAGACTTGATTGTGTGTTTTGGATCATTGTCTTGCTGCATGACCCAGCTGCGCTTCAGCTTCAGCTCACAGACGGATGGTCTGACATTCTCCTGTAGAATTCTCTGATAAAGAGCAGAATTCATGGTTCCTTCTATTAAGGCAAGTCGTCCAGGTCCTGAGGCAGCAAAGCATCCCCAAACCATCACACCACCACCACCATGCTTGACCTTTGGTATGATGTTCTTACTGTGGAATGCAGTGTTTGGTTTTTGCCAGGCATAATGGGACCCATCTCGTCCAAAAAGTTGACTCAAGTTTGCCAAAAAGCACCTGGATGATCATCAAGACTCTTGGAAGAACGTTCTATGGACAGATGATTCAAAAGTATAACTTTTTGGAAGACATGGTTCCAGTAATGCCTGGCGAAAACCAAACTCTTCATTCCACAGTAAGAACAACATACCAAAGGTCAAGCATGGTGGTGGTGGTGTGATGGTTTGGGGATGCTTTGCTGCCTCAGGACCTGGAATAAATTAAATAAATACGTAATTGTTGTGTTATTTGTTCACTTATGTTCCCTTGATCTAATATTAGGTTTTGGTTGAAGATCTGATAACATTCAGTATCACAAATATGCAAAAGTAGAGAAAATTAGAAAGGGGGCAAATACTTTTTCATAGCACTGTATACTACGATAAATTTGATGGATGGGAAATTATTTAACCACCATAGGTCCTGGCTTTCTACACAGTACTACTCAATTCCTAATTTAATGAATGGATCCCCCCCGCTGCCAATTATGCTTTGGTTTGGTCTGGTCGTCAGAGGTCATGGTTTGTGAAGGGAAAAAAAGTTTCGCAAGGCTTGAAAACCCTTAATTCTGTGAGCTAACTTGTAACAAATAAAGAAATACAGTCATATTTAACATGGTAAATTCATAAGCACAAATATATAGAATTATATAGAAAATGATATTTTTCAAATAGAGAACGTTTCTATTGCAAAGTGACATATCGCGTGAGCACTATTTCTCAAAATGACAGATAATTTGTAATGGTTATATTAGGCTCAACTATGTTCAAAGACAACTTTGGTAATATTATTGATAGATTAATTATTAATAACTAATTATTACACCCTGAAACTGTGTGAAATGTGTTAGAATGTGTGAGTGTAGGACCAGTAAAGATTATGACATTGTGTTACTATTTAGCAATGTGAGTAAGAGTTAGGCCAGACAACAAAGGACAAGGAGAACTGTCTACAGGCAACTGATAACTGAGGAATTTAGGGAGGAGAGAAACTGTTAGGCTTTTTAAGGAGTATGCAGGATATTGTGAGGACGGCAATAACTAAGGAATGCATGTGTGTGTGTATGTATGTGTGTGTGTATGTATGTGTGTGTGCATTTGTGTGTGTGTGTGTGTGTGCATGTGTGTGTGTGTATGTATGTTTGTGTGTGTGTGTGTATATGTGTGTGTGTGTGTGAACTGATGGTCAGGAGAGCAATTTTAAAGTGGAAAACTACAGCCTGCCTACAGAAAGGAGGGATTTTTGTATGACGTATGAGTATAAAAGATGGACTCTGAAATTGTGATGGCAGAATTCTCAATGAATAAATCTCTGACTATGCAGACCGGGACTCTGTCCGTTACTTAAATCCCAAAAAACTTTTTGGGAGACACACAGAGACACTGAAATAGTTTGTTAAATAATTCACTTAACAGCTTGGTCCTTCGAGCCGGATTCCAATACCTGCCTCTGTCATTCCAGGTAACTCTGAAAACCGTTGACGGGCGAATGATACATTCGTAAATAGATAGTCCTGCCCTTTGACATTAAGGGTTAAGACAGGCCAGAGGACACCTGATTAATGACAGAGACGGTGACGGAATCCAAACCTACATTGAATCTCGGCTGCAAGGATAAGGTCAGTAGTCTTTATTCATTACTTGGTGAAATTGATTTGAGAACTTGCTAAAATTTTGAAAAGTAGCAAATTGATCAATGCGTAGCCATTTTAAGTGAAATGTATGGGACTGTCAGGAATTATCAAGATTACATTGTGAGGATAGACTCCTCCGTAGAGTAGGAGATAATTATGGGGGACTAGTCAACCTGTTGGTGGGTCCGTAACGATTCACGGTAATAGGCCATTACCAAAAGAAACTACCCAGTGTTGAAATAGAAGTAACTATTAAAAGTACTCCTAAGGGATGTAACCTATAAGAGATTATAGAACAGTCAACAAATAATCCGGGTTAAACAAATACAAAAAGTACACCAGAAGGAATTAAAATAGCATGTGTGAGAAATAGAATATTAGTAAAGTCAAAAGTCACAAACAACTGTAGATTTTGCCGTAACTCTATCCGTTTCATGAAACTGGAGCCTTACAAACTCCGGGTTACCGATAGTGTTAACCAATAATCATGTAAGGTTGTATACGTGTGAGACCTAATATTTGCTCAAAAGTCACATCTATGAATAATTCCAGGTGGTTGTATAGTGGAGGGAGAACCCATTCCTATTGTATGGGTCTGTCAGGAATTATCAAGATTACATTGTGGGGATAAATTCCTCCGTAGAGTAGGAGATAATTCTGGGGGACTTGTACCTATACAGGAAGGGGTGATTCCAGGTGTGGTGTGAATCTGTTTTAACTAACTTGTTATATAGAAGAGGTGGCTAGAGGAGGGAGAACCCATTCCTGTTGTATGAGACTGTCAGGAATTATCAAGATTACATTGTGGGGATGAATTCCTCCGTAGAGTAGGAGATAATTCTGGGGGACTAGTACCTATACAGGAAGGGGTGATTCCAATTGTTGTGTGAAACTCTTTTGAATAACTTGTTATATAGAAGAGGAACGGAAGGATTCAGAGCTAAGCTCAGGAGGGAGTCAGTATGAGTCAGGAGATGAGAGAGTAGGAGGGGGCCAGTACCCACTGATAGCCTTACCTAATCTATTGGCAGGGAATGAAGGGGCCCCAGCAACCTTAGATGTATACAGTAATAATAATAATAATAATAATATGCCATTTAGCAGACAGGCCATGAACACAGAGGACGTGGCCAGAGCGGTAGAAGGAATGACGTACTCCAAAACAGGAATAGTAAGGTTTGGGCTGCCGTTAGAGGGCAGTGGGTTTCAGGGGATGCCCAGAGGGCACTTTTGCCATGGGCCGATCACGGAGAGTATGTTGGGAAAATAACTGAATTGTGTAATAGCCTCAGAGAACATTACCATCGTCATGCAGACTTCTCTAAAGTACATGAGTGTAAACAAGAGGATAGTGAGACTGTCAGCCAGTACTTAGAGAGGGTTAAAGATGTGTTTAACGCAAACAGTGGCATACCCGAGCCAGACCAGAGACAGGGGAATGATACGCCCTACCATCAGCAATTAAAAATATAGCGTTCCTCAGAGGAATAAGACCAGAGATAAGCAGGACCATTAAAAATACTTTGATAGGGTGGAGAAAAGCACAGCAACACATATTGAGGTTAAAAGGTATGCAGTTTACCAAGAGCAGATTGGAAGAGAAAAGAGGAGTAATAGAGACGTTAAGGGAGTGCAAACTCTCAGAGAGATAGTGAGGCCAGAAACAAAGGAGCAGTGTCCTGGAAATCACAGTCTGTTTTGTTTTTTTCAGTTCTGCTGGGAGTACATTTGATGATGGGGTTTTGTGTTGAATTAGAGGCTAGAGACTTCATAAAATAATAATTGGAATAATAATTATATATTAACTTGCTCACCCAAACGTAGACATACGTCATGGGTGAGACATAATGAATATAATATTGTACAAAGCCAATTTAGGGTTTCCATTAAGGAACGTCAATCACTACAATGGATATTAATACTATGGAGATAAATTCAATATATGCTGGTCAACTACGGCATGTGTTTGGTGTTATTTGTAGCCTACTTAGAAAGGACAGTTACCTATATCTGCTGTATTCTAAACAATGACAGATTGGGGGTTTCATAAGAGGTGGCTATAATTTTTGTTGATAACAGAGGTAATTAGATTTCAGAAAGGTTGAATTGCATTGTTTAAGCAAGAATGGCATTAAATTCATGCTTTCTAGTTATGTGTATGCAAATATGTTATTCGTTTTTGGTGGTGTGTAGATAGAATTTACTAATGCCAGGATTTAGTAAACGAAGCAGAGAGATGTAGTGAGAGCAGTGGAAGGGATACCCCACCCCAAGACGGGGGTACACCAGTTCAGAAGAGATATGGAAGGGCTGACCGCCAGCTTTATGCTGAATACAGGGGAACTAGAGAGGGCAGTCAGACAGATAGAGCTAAAGGACTGGGCGGCAGTGAGAGGAAATTGGGTTCCCGGGGATGGGAATGCGCAGGTCCTAGAGTGGGCAGAAGGAGGGGTTTATGGAGATAAATTGGCACAACTGTGATAATCTGAGAGAATATTATGACAGACATGCTGACTTCTCCAAAGTCCATGAGTGTAGGTAGGGAGACAGTGAGACTATTAGTCAATACCTAGAGAGACTGAGAGATGTGTTCAATGCAAACAGTGGGCTAATAGATCCAGGACCAGGGGCACCAGAGGGTCCGTATCACCAACAGTTAAAGATTGCCTTCCTAAGTGGAATGAGGTCAGAAATCTCTCAAGCAATAAAAAACTGGGGGACGGCTACCTTAGCTGAAGTTAAGCGTTATGCAATCTATCATGAGCAGAATGGAAAGGAACGAAACAAGAAAAAGGAAGTGAAGGGAGCTGAGTACCTAGTGGCAGCCCTAGGGGAGATGGGAGGTAGGAGAGACTGGAAGGACCTAGGAGAGAAGAGAGGTTACGGTAGCAAAGACAGACAAGAAGGAAACGGTAATAGTGGAGACAGGAGTGAGTGGAAGTGTTATAATTGTGACAAAACAGGACATTTTGCTAGAGAATGTGAGGAACCGTGTAGTTACTGTGGAAGGAAAGGGCACCAGTTAAGAAACTATAGGCAGAAGGGGAAGAGAGGAAAAGGAGGAAAGTATAATCCAGGCAGAGGAGGAAGAGACAGGGGGAGAAAGCCAGAATCAGAGGAAGAAGAGGAGGCATGACTAGAGAAGGGGAAGAGAGAAATCAGGAGACCTCATGACCTGGCTATTTTGGTTTGTTGTTTTTTAATTGGGGTTTTCAAATAAAAAACAACACACCTAGTATGATGTTTATAAAGCCTTGTTATTTTGATTTTAGGGGTTTTTCAACAGGTCAAAGGTGATAAGTCTTAAAGGAGCACACACAGTGAATTTTATGGAGTTTTTCTGTTTTGACTGAGTTTAGGGTATACATGATTTCTTATGAGAATAAATGTCATGAGGACTTAATGAACAATTGGGATAAGTAACATTTATGAAATATTTAGAATAATGGTAATGTTTAGTATACTATGGGATGGAACAGTTCGTTGAATGATTTCAATTGCCTCTGAACTCTGTTTTGAATTTCTGGTGTTAATTAATCATCCACACTGGTAATTCTAAAGGCATGAGAGGAGGACTTTAAGATAGTTTATTTTACCAAGTTGAGGGTAATTTATAGTACTGTGAAAAGTGTAAAGATTATAATTTGGTAATAATATATATGATTTGAACCATAAAATAACAGAAGAGAGAGAGAGCTTTCCCTGAATGACGGATACCTGTTGCTAGTCAATTGTACTAATCTTGGATTACTTTTACGGGATAGAAGTAAGTTGAGGTATTATCAAATGTTGTCATTTAAATTTCATTTTTATTATGCTTTAATAAACAACAAGTTGGTATTTGAAACTAAATTAATGCAATGAGCTGCAGTAATCAGAGGAAGGCACAATCTAATGCGAAACAGCTATTACCTAGATCATTTATTTAGTAATGAGATCAGGAAGATATGAGCAATAAAGAAGCAAGGGACAGTCTCGAAAATAAATAAGGGATGGCAATTGGATGATAAATTACCAATATTACCTAAGTGATTGTTTAGGTAGGTGGTAATATTGACACATGGGCAGTGACATGTGTCAAGAGGAGGGATGGATGGTAGAGCAGATTAGACAACACTTGCATATGGGATTATTATTATTATTATTATTTTTTAACTTTTGTTCAAGATGTGTTATCTGTGCTCAAAATAATCACCAGAGCAGACAAAGGGCACCTCAGGGTGAGTATCCTCCGGCTAAGTACCCTTTCCAGCAATTGGAAATTGATTTTATAGAGTTTTTTTATAGAGAAATTTAGAGTAACCCCAGATAAAGATGGGTTATCCCCCTTTGAGAAAGTGTTTGGAAGACCTTACAGAATGCCACAGTTGGCAGGACCAGACAGGCAGACATAGAACTAGAGAATACACTAGCAGAACACATTAGAAAATTGTTCATTAACCGTATGTCTAAGAATTTGTGTCCTACAGGAGAATTAAAGGAGAAGGTGATTCATAGTATATAACCTGGAGACTGGGTGTGGATCCATTCGTTGAGGAAAAAGGATCGAAAGCAGTCACGCTGGGAGGGACCATACCAAGTCCTATTGGTACAGTGGGGGAAAAAAGTATTTAGTCAGCCACCAATTGTGCAAGTTCTCCCACTTAAAAAGATGAGAGAGGCCTGTAATTTTCATCATAGGTAAACGTCAACTATGACAGACAAAATGAGGAAAAAAAATCCAGAAAATCACATTGTAAGATTTTTAATGAATTTATTTGCAAATTATGGTGGAAAATAAGTATTTGGTCAATAACAAAAGCTTCTCAATACTTTGTTATATACCCTTTGTTGGCAATGACACAGGTCAAACGTTTTCTGTAAGTCTTTACAAGGTTTTCACACACTGTTGCTGGTATTTTGGCCCATTCCTCCATGCAGATCTCCTCTAGAGCAGTGATGTTTTGGGGCTGTCGCTGGGCAACACGGACTTTCAACTCCCTCCAAAGATTTTCTATGGGGTTGAGATCTGGAGACTGGCTAGGCCACTCCAGGACCTTGAAATGCTTCCTTCGTTGCCCGGGCGGTGTGTTTGGGATCATTGTCATGCTGAAAGACCCAGCCACGTTTCATCTTCAATGCCCTTGCTGATGGAAGGAGGTTTTCACTCAAAATCTCACGATACATGGCCCCATTCATTCTTTCCTTTACACGGATCAGTTGTCCTGGTCCCTTTGCAGAAAAACAGCCCCAAAGCATGATGTTTCCACCCCCATGCTTCACATTAGGTATGGTCTTCTTTGGATGCAACTCAGCATTCTTTGTCCTCCAAACACGACGAGTTGAGTTTTTACCAAAAAGTTCTATTTTGGTTTCATCTGACCATATGACATTCTCCCAATCCTCTTCTGGATCATCCAAATGCACTCTAGCAAACTTCAGACGGGCCTGGACATGTACTGGCTTAAGCAGGGGGACACGTCTGGCACTGCAGGATTTGAGTCCCTGGCGGCGTAGTGTGTTACTGATGGTAGGCTTTGTTACTTTGGTCCCAGCTCTCTGCAGGTCATTCACTAGGTCCCCCCGTGTGGTTCTGGGATTTTTTGCTCACCGTTCTTGTGATCATTTTGACCCCACGGGGTGAGATCTTGCGTGGAACCCCAGATCGAGGGAGATTATCAGTGGTCTTGTATGTCTTCCATTTCCTAATAATTGCTCCCACAGTTGATTTCTTCAAACCAAGCTGCTTACCTATTGCAGATTCAGTCTTGCCAGCCTGGTGCAGGTCTACAATTTTGTTTCTGGTGTCCTTTGACAGCTCTTTGGTCTTGGCCATAGTGGAGTTTGGAGTGTGACTGTTTGAGGTTGTGGACAGGTGTCTTTTATACTGATAACAAGTTCAAACAGGTGCCATTAATACAGGTAACGAGTGGAGGACAGAGGAGCCTCTTAAAGAAGAAGTTACAGGTCTGTGAGAGCCAGAAATCTTGCTTGTTTGTAGGTAACCAAATACTTATTTTCCACCATAATTTGCAAATAAATTCATAAAAAATCCTACAATGTGATTTTCTGAATTTTTTTTTCTCAATTTGTCTGTCATAGTTGACGTGTACCTATGATGAAAATTACAAGCCTCTCTCATCTTTTTAAGTGGGAGAACTTGCACAATTGGTGGCTGACTAAATACTTTTTTTCCCCACTGTAACTGCCTTCGCTATAAGAATAGCTGAGAGAGCCACTTGGGTCCACGTTACCCACTGCAAAAAGGTATGCCAACATACCAACACCGTTGAACACACACAGAGTTAAAGAGAAGATCTGACCCATTAGGGTTCGGGGGTAAACTCTGTTAACGAAGAAACCCTACCCCGACCTTTCATCACTGTGGGGTGTTTATAGAGGTATGGGTATGGGGAAGTATAGGCAGGTGGGTCAGGGACAGGATTGGGATGGCGGTTTTGGGGATTTTGGGGGACTCTGAGCTGCATCATCATGTTAACCATATTATGGATTAATCCAGGTCAACCTAAACAGGGAAATTATGCACTGATTCGATCTCGTAGAAATACTGAAACCAAGAAAGACTATTGGGGGAATGATTATTTCAATAGTTAAAGTCAGTTTAGGACAAGATGGGGGATTCAAGATACCATTCGACTTCTCCCATGAAGAGATAGCAGGTTTTGGGGGCTTTGGTAAGAAGGGGGCGTGTACATGAAAGTTGGGCAAGGGTGTTTAAACATACCTGGGGAACATACTATGAGAATGGAATGGAATAAATAGCACTAAACCACCAAGGGTATAATATTTCCTCTTGCAGGAAATGAACCAAGGAGAAGTAGAAGGAATTTCAAATGAGAACTTCTGGGTAAGGTGGATTAACTACACAGCTAGGGCGTTGGGTCAAACTAATTGTTATGCCTGTTCAACAGGTAGGCCAACCCTTGTAACTGTACCTATGCCTCAGACCATGTTCTCTTGTGTGATAGATTTGGGATCAAACCAAACCTCACCTAATTGTTCTGATATTAAAATAACCACTCTTAAAAAGGATAATACTAAGGCACCCCAATTCACCATGAACCCCAGAGATGATCAATGTTATAGACACCAAAGTAATGCGAATCACAGATCAAATTGGAGAAGGGTTTACAACAACGTTTTTCTGGTGGGTTACAATTGATAAAAATGTTGACTGGATTAATTACATCTACAAAGGTTTGTTAATTAGACAAGGGATGCAGTGAAGAGAATCTCAGGCCAACTATCCGCCACCTCACTCATGACCTGCAGAATAGTTTGGTTCTCGAAATGCTTTTAGCAGAGAAGGGCGGATTTTCAAGATGGTGGGAGGTCATTGTTGTATGTTTATCCCCAACAATACAGCCCCAGATGGTACAGTAACTAGAGCACTGGCAGGTCTCACTGCATTAAGTAAAGAATGGGCTGAGAACTGGGGGATGAATACATCAATGACTGGTTGGTTTGATAAAATGTTTGGTAAATGGAAAACTATTGTTGTAACTATTTTAGGCGCGGCAATCGCGTCTATGGGTATGCTTGTTCTTTGTGGATGTTGTCTTATTCCCTGAGTCCGAGGATTGGTGAGCAAGGCGTTGGAGCAGTATCACAGCAGATGGTGAGATACGGCCCAATCCCGGACTCCGACCTAAGGAATGAAGAATATGACCCACCAGGCTTGGTGGAGGACGACGGCGATTCAGATAGTTTGAGACTGGATGTTTACCTAGAACTATAAATCTCTAGTTTAAAAGTTATTGTAATGATATTTTGTGTATTAAAGTCTTGTTTTAAGTATGGTGTACTAGTTAACTGATGTTGCAGGATGTGATGAAGCAAACGTTCTTCACTATAGGCTTAGACTGTTGTTTCCAGATAGTGGGTAAACAGGTTAGGTACCATTGCTGATTAACCTTTATTGAATGAGACAATGTTTTATGTTTTTATATGCAAACCAACTTATATGCTTCAATGGGTGGATTGATAGATTAATTATTAATGACTAATTATTACACCCTGAAACTGTGTGAAATGTGTTAGAATGTGTGAGTGTAGGACCAGTAAAGATTATGACATTGTGTTACTATTTAGCAATGTGAGTAAGAGTTAGGCCAGACAACAAAGGACAAGGAGAACTGTCTACAGGCAACTGATAACTGAGGAATTAAGGGAGGAGAGAAACTGTTAGGCTTTTTAAGGAGTATGCAGGATATTGTGAGGACGGCGATAACTAAGGAATGCATGTGTGTGTATGTATGTGTGTGTGTGTGTATGTATGTGTGTATGCATGTGTGTGTGTGTGTGTGTATGTGTGTGTGTGTGTGTGTGTGTGTATGTATGCGTGTGTGTGTGTGTGTGTATGTGTGTGTGTGTGTGTGTGTGAACTGATGGTCAGGAGAGCAGTTTTAAAGTGGAAAACTACAGCCCGCCTACAGAGAGGAGGGATTTTTGTATGACGTATGAGTATAAAAGATGGACTCTGAAATTGTGATGGCAGAATTCTCAATGAATAAATCTCTGACTATGCAGACCGGGACTCTGTCCGTTACTTAAATCCCAAAAGACTTACAACCTTTTGGGAGACGCACAGACACACTGAAATAGTTTGTTAAATAATTCACATAACAATTATGAACTTTGAAAGAACTGGAAGGCTACACTAGTAGGCTACACAATTACAGAAGGGTTGTTCTCTGAACCTCATGCAGCAGGCTCAAGCAAGCCTGTTTATCTCTCATGTCAGAGGCATCCTGCTTCTCTCGACTCTGACAAGCAGCGGCAACCTATCCTCCTTATTTATGTTTAGAAACACATTTGATTGCCAGCATTGTGGGGGGAAAACACTCATGTTCATACAATCTAATAATCACCCTGAGAATACTTCCAGAACCACCTTTATATTTTATTTCAATTGAGAAAATCTACAAAATAAATTGGCCTACCCTAGTCTTTATTGATGTAGATGCATGCATGGGCGCAACTTTGGTTTTAGAAGTGGGGTAGGCCTACCCGACCGCTCGGAGGCGTACACATGGTCCTAAAGCACACTGTTGCCTCGTTTTGTATCACATTCCAATGATAAAACTGGGGGGGACAAAAATGCAATTTCAGAATGTGGGGGGGACGTAAAGTTGCACCCCTGGATGCATGTGACATTACACAGCAGTAAGCTGGTTTATTTCACCTTTATACATTTTTTTCTTCTTGATTTCAATATGTAAGGGACACCAGGTACTGTTTCTTGATGAGTAAAAGGTATTCTTATACCATATTTTTGTGTAACAATAGTTAAGTTCATTCAATTGGCGGGGGTGAGACTGAAGAAGTTTGGGAAGCACTGATCTAGCTAACGATTAGCACAAATACAGATGGGCAACCGTTCAGCCTATTTATTTATAGCCACTATGCCGCATCAGTTGGGTTACAGGTGATAATGCTTATTGCTAAATAACACACCAGCCTGATAATATGGACCAATATGTTGTTAGGCTAATTTTTGGAGGGGGAAATTATATTTTAATGGTATCACCATTTTATTGTCATTAATTTTGGAGTATAGAAAACTCACCAGAGCTGTGTTCAGTACGAAAAAACGTAATGCAAAATTCAATTAAACGGAAATGGTGCTGTTCTGAATGACCAGTTGAAAAACGGGGAGGGGTTGGGTTGTGGGTTCATAATTCACTGCTGCCCTTCAAATATTTAACTCATTGCTTCAAGCCACACCCACCAAATGGAGCAAACGTAGGCTACCTCAAAGTCTGTTCAATAATGTTGAAGAACGTTTTGGGGAAGCATTCAATTGAACTGACCGCAGCCCCAGAACTGACTTTCTCATAGTCGTTCTACAAAAACTTGCCAATGTAAAGGGTGTCACGCTGCTTGCTTAGCGAGTACCACTTTCTCCCGATTCGGCCCATACCTGCCGCGAACTCGGGACCTCTGCCTTGCTAGCACACGTGACCACCCTCCTGAAGCGTCTTACCAGTCAGTGCCACGCGAAAAACTAGCTATTCGCTGGTGCAAGTGGGGACAGTTCAGACATGTGCTACTCCAAGCGTGGTTACTTTCTGAACTGTTAGAGTTAAACCAACAGTTTAAAGTAATAAATACATTATTTCAGTTGTGGTTGGTTGGGATAAATTGACCAAAACATCAGGAAAGTTTTATATGTAGAGAGAGAGAGTTTTTATCTATATTTTTCGTAGCCGTCTATTTACCACCACAAACCGATGCTGGCACTAAGACCGCACTCAACGAGCTGTATAAGGCCATAAGCAAACAAGAAAATGCTCATCCAGAAGCGGAGCGGCCGGGGACTTTAATGCAGGCAAACATAAATCTGTTTTACCTCATTTCTACCAGCAAGTCACATTTGCAACCATAGGAGAAAAAAAAACTCTAGACCACCTTTACTCCACACACAGAGACAAAGAAAGCTATTCAAAGAGACTATACACAGAGACTATACAAAGCTCTCCCTCGCCCTCCATTTGGCAAATCTGACCATAATTCTATCCTCCTGATTCCTGCTTACAAAGAAAAACTAAAGCAGGAAGTACCAGTGACTCACTCAATACGGAAGTGGTCAGATGACGCAGATGCTACGCTACAGGACTGTTTTGCTAGCAACAGGACTGTTTTGCTAGCACAGACTGGAATATGTTCCGGGATTCAGCCAATGGCATTGAGGAGTATACCACCTCAGTCACCGGCTTCATCAATAAGTGCATCGATGACGTCGTCCCCACAGTGACCGTACATATCCCTACCAGAAGCCATGGATTACAGGCAACATCCGCACCGAGCTAAAGGCTAGAGCTGCCGCTTTCAAGGAGCGGGACACTAATCCGGATGCTTATAAGAAATCCCGCTACGAACCATCAAACAGGCAAAGCGTCAATTCAGGACTAAGATTGAATCCTACTACACTGGCTCTGACGCTCGTTGGATGTGGCAGGGCTTGCAAACTATTACGGACTACAAAGGGAAACCCAGCCGCGAGCTGCCCAGTGATGCGAGCCTACCAGACGAGTTAAATGCCTTTCATGCTCACTTCGAGGCAAGCAACACTGAAGCATGCATGAGAGCATCAGCTGTTCCAGACGACCATGTGATCACGCTCTCCGTAGCTGATGTGAGCAAGATCTTTAAACAGGTCAACATTCACAAGGCCGCGGGGCTAGATGGATTACCAGGGCGTGTACTCAGAGCATGCGCGGACCAAATGGCAAGTGTCTTCACTGACATTTTCAACCTCTCCCTGACTGAGTCTGTAATACCTACATGTTTCAAGCAGACCACTATAGTACCTGTGCCCAAGAAAGCGAAGGTAACCTGCCTAAATGACTACCGCCCTGTAGCACTCACGTCGGTAGCCATGAAGTGCTTTGAAAGGCTGGTCATGGCTCACATCAACACCATCATCCCGGAAACCCTAGATCCACTCCAATTCGCACAGCGCTCCAACAGATCCACAGATGACGCAATCTCAAATCGCACTCCACACTGTCCTTTCCCACCTGGACAAAAGGAAAACCTATGTTAGAATGCTGTTCATTGACTACAGCTCAGCGTTCAATCCCATAGTGCCCACAAAGCTCATCACTAAGCCTGGGACTAAACACCTCCCTCTGCAACTGGATCTTGGACTTCCTGATGGGCCGCCCCCAGGTGGTAAGGGTAGGCAACAACACATCTGCCACGCTGATCCTCAACAGGGGGGCCCCTCAGGGGTGCGTGATCAGTCCCCTCCTGTACTCCCTGTTCACCCACGACTGCGTGGCCAAGCACGACTCCAACACCATCATTAAGTTTGCTGGCGACACAACAGTGGTAGGCCTGATCACCGACAACGATGAGACAGCCTATAGGGAGGAGGTCAGAGACCTGGCAGTGTGGTGCCAGGACTACAACCTCTCCCTCAATGTGAGCAAGACAAAGGAGCTGATCATGGACTACAGGAAAAGGAGGGTCGAACATGCCCCCATTCACATCGACGGGGCTGTAGTGGAGCGTGTCGAGAGTTTCAAGTTCCTTGGTGTCCACATCACCAACAAACTATCATGGTCCAAACACACCAATACAGTCGTGAAGAGGGCACGACAACACCTTTCCCCCCTCAGGAGACTGAAAATATTTGGCATTGGTCCCCAGATCCTCAAAACGTTCTACAGCTGCACCATCGAGAGCATCCTGACCGGTTGCATCACCGCCTGGTATGGCAAATGCTCGGCATCCGACCGTAAGGCGCTACAGAGGGTAGTGCGTACGGCCCAGTACATATCTTCCACCATCCAGGACCTATATACTAGACGGTGTCAGAGGAAGGCCGAAAAATAGTCAAAGACTCCAGTCACCCAAATCATAGACTTGCATAGTCACTTTACCCCTACCTACATGTACAAATTACCTTGACTAACCTGTACCCCCGCACATTGACTCGGTACCGGTCCCCTCTGTATATAGCCTCGTTATTGTTATTTGATTGTGTAACTTTTTGTTTTTTTACTTTAGTTTATTTAGTAAATATTTTCTTAACTCTATTTCTTGAACTGCATTGTTGGTTAAGGGCTTGTAAGTAAGCATTTCACGGTAAGGTCTACACCTGTTGTATTCTGCGCATGTGACAAATAACATTTGATTTGATTTGTATTTTCCCTTCAAAAATCACCAGAAACAACAATTTCACCCCCTTCAAGGGTGTTGACCATGTAACCCATTAACCATGACCCCCCCAATATGCAACACAAAGTTATGCCCTTAGGGACAGACCGAAATGTATTGTGGGGGAGGGGTGTTTCAAAATAGGGGAGGGTTGTCAAACCTTTTTTTTGCTTTGTTGAGGGTTGTGTTTTTTTTTTTTTGTGGCACAGGGGAGGGTAGTGCGTTTTTTCCCAGGTTTACATTTGCTCTTCTGCTCGTATTTTCCCTATAAACAATGGCGTAGCTTACTTTTGA
Source organism: Coregonus lavaretus (assembly GCF_964263955.1). Lineage (NCBI taxonomy): Eukaryota > Metazoa > Chordata > Actinopteri > Salmoniformes > Salmonidae > Coregonus > Coregonus lavaretus. The sequence continues at coordinate 5,401,571 of NC_140025.1, forward strand.
TATTACCCTAATAAAGTTTAGAATGTTTGGTATGGTGTTTGTGAATGTTTGGTATGGTGTGGCTATTATTAAGCTTTAGCTACTGCAGGCCTATGATATGAAGGTTGAACTTGATTGAGGTGAAGAAGCCTGTTTCAGGCCTACCAGAGTTACTCCTATAACCTAACAATATAATGCTTATCTTTATACAAAATATTTGGATAGAAAATGTACGAATTACCCTCATTCTGTACGTTTATATCAGTATAGCAGACGCAGTAGCCATGTCAGTGTCGTAGCATGCCACCGGCATATCTCTATCTCTCTGGGGTTAGGCCTAAGCTTCTCTTCCTTTATATAGGCTATATACAGTGCATTCGGAAAGTATTCAGAACCCTTCACTTTTTCCACATTTTGTTACGTTACAGCCTTATTGTCAAATTGATTAAACTGTTTTTTCCCCCATCAATCTACATGCCATACCCCATAATAACAAAACAAAAACAGGTTATGAATTTTTGCAAATTTATAAAATAAAATAAACTGAAATATTATATTTACATAAGTATTCAGACCCTTTACTCAGTACTTTGTTAAAGCACCTTTGGTAGCGATTACAGCCTAGAGTCTTCTTGGGTATGACGCTACAAGCTTGGCAAACCTGTATTTGGGGGGGTTCTCACATTCTTCTCTGCAGATCCTCTCAAGCTCTGTCAGGTTGGATGGGGAGCGTCGCTGCACAGCTATGTTCAGGTCTCTCCAGAGATGTTAGATCGGGTTGAAGTCCGGGCTCTGGCTGGGCCACTCAAGGACATTCAGAGACTTGTCCCGAAGCCACTCCTGCGTTGTCTGGGCTGTGTGCTTAGGGTCGTTGTCCTGTTGGATGGTAAACCTTCGCCCCAGTCTGAGGTCCTGAGTGCTCTGGAGAAGGTTTTCATCAAGGATCTCTCTGTACTTTGCTCCTTTCAGCTTTCCCTCGATCCTGACTAGTCTCACAACCCCTGCTGCTGAAAAACATCCCCACAGCATGATGCTGCCACCACCATGCTTCACTGTAGGGATGGTGCCAGGTTTCCTCCAGACGTGACGCTTGGCATTCAGGCCAAAGAGTTCAATCTTGGTTTCATCAGACCAGAGAATCTTGTTTCTCATGGTCTGAGAGTCCTTTAGGTGCCTTTTGGCAACCTCCAAGAGGGCTGTCATGTGCCGTTTACTGAGGAGTGGCTTCCGTCTGGCCACTCTACCATAAAGGTCTGATTGGTGGAGTGCTGCAGTGATGGTTGTCCTTCTGTAAGGTTCTCCCATCTCCACAGAGGAACTCTGGAGCTCTGTCAGAGCGACCATCGGGTTCTTGGTCACCTCACCTTTTGGTGCCCTTCCCCAGATCTGTGCCTCGACACAATCCTGTCTCGGAACTCTACAGAGAATTCCTTCGACCTCATGGCTTGGTTTATGCTCTGACATGCACTGTCAACTGTGTGACCTTATACAGACAGGTGTGTGCCTTTCCAAATCATGTCCAATCAATTGAATTTACCACAGCTGGACTCCAATCAAGTTGTAGAAACATCTCAAGGATGATCAATGGAAACAGGATGCAGCTGAGCTCAATTTCGAATCTCATAGCAAAGGGTCTGAATACTTATGTAAATAATGTGTTTCTGTTCTTGATTTTTTTAAATTCTTAAAAACCTTTGTTCGCTTTATCATTATGGGGTATTTAGTGTAGATTGACGAGGGGGGGAAATCATTTAATCCATTTTAGAATAAGGCTGTAACGTAACAAAATGTGGAAAAAGTCAAGGGGTCTGAATACTTTCCGACTGCACTGTATATAAACTCATCAAAAAAAGATAAGTCCTCTCACTGTCAACTGCGTTTATTTTCAGCAAACTTAACGTGTCAATATTTGTATGAACTGTGGCGTACAGCAGGTCAGCCACCAGGGGGAGACTTGTCGAGGCCTGGTAACAGATGGAGTATACATCACGAGGAAGTGGCTCCATCTACTGGACATGCCAGGTCTCCCCGGACGGGACTAATTGGGGCTAATTGGGAGCTGGTGAGTAATTAAGGGAGAATTGCTCACCAGCTGTGCAAGGCCCATAAAGCTGCCAGAAGGGCAGCACATGAGAGAGGACTGGGGGAAGTAAGGTAACTTCCGTGTAGTTGGAGACGGTATCCTGGAGAGGGTCTCATGGGGGAGACCTAACTTTTTGATTATTTTATTAATAAACACCCTTGAAACCGAGCTGATCATACTCTGTCCGTGTCTGATCTGTGTAAACGTCTTGACCCAACCCCCTAATCTGCCACAGAACATAACAAGATTCAACAACTGAGACAAACTGAACAAGTTCCACAGACATGTGACTAACAGAAATTGAATAATGTATCCCTGTGGCCACCAGCTGCATTAAGTACTGCAGTGCATCTCCTCCTCATGGACTGCACCAGATTTGCCAGTTCTTGCTGTGAGCTGTTACCCCACTCTTCCACCAAGGCACCTGCAAGTTCCCAGACATTTCTGGGGGGAATGGCCCTAGCCCTCACCCTCCGATCCAACAGGTCCCAGATGTGCTCAATGGGATTGAGATCCGGGCTCTTCGCTGGCCATGGCAGAACACTGACATTCCTGTCTTGCAGGAAATCACGCACAGAACGAGCAGTATGGCTGGTGGCATTGTCATGCTGGAGGGTCATGTCAGGATGAGCCTGCAGGAAGGGTACCACATGAGGGAGGAGGATGTCTTCCCTGTAACGCACAGCGTTGAGATTGCCTGCAATGACAACAAGCTCAGTCCGATGATGCTGTGACACACCGCCCCAGACCATGACGGACCCCCCACCTCCAAATCGATCCCGCTCCAGAGTACAGGCCTCGGTGTAACGCTCATTCCTTCAACGATAAAAGCGAATCCGACCATCACCCGTGGTGAGACAAAACCACAACTCGTCAGTGAAGAGCACTTTTTGCCAGTCCTGTCTGGTCCAGCGACGGTGGGTTTGTGCCCATAGGCGATGTTGTTGCCGGTGATGTCTGGTGAGGACCTGCCTTACAACAGGCCTACAAGCCCTCAGTCCAGCCTCTCTCAGCCTATTGCGGACAGTCTGAGCACTGATGGAGGGATTGTGCGTTCCTGGTGTAACTCTGGGAGTTGTTGTTGCCATCCTGTACCTGTCCCGCAGGTGTGATGTTCAGATGTACCGATCCTGTGCAGGTGTTGTTACACGTGGTCTGCCACTGCGAGGACGATCAGCTGTCCGTCCTGTCTCCCTGTAGCGCTGTCTTAGGCGTCTTACAGTACGGACATTGCAATTTATTGCCCTGGCTACATCTGCAGTCCTCATGCCTCCTTGTAGCATGCCTAAGGCACGTTCACGCAGACGAGCAGGGACCCTGGGCATCTTTCTTTTGGTGTTTTTCAGAGTCTGTAGAAAGGCCTCTTTAGTGTCCTAAGTTTTCATAACTGTGACCTGAATTGCCTACCGTCTGTAAGCTGTTAGTGTCTTAACGACCATTCCACAGGTGCATGTTCATTAATTGTTTATGGTTCATTGAACAAGCATGGGAAACAGTGTTTAAACCCTTTACAATTAAGATCTGTGAAGTTATTTGGATTTTTACAAATTATCTTTGAAAGACAGGGTCCTGAAAAAGGGACGTTTCTTTTTTGGCTAAGTTTATATATATTTATTAAAATATTAATATCATACAGTGGATACCTAAGCCTATAGGCCTTTGCATGCAATGCCCTGATGCATTTAGTGCTCAAATCTCTGACAGCTGAATCATGAGGTGGACAATTATTGTTTTAGAAAGTAGCCTAAAAAAAAAACTTAAAAATAGGCTATAAAGTTTTGCATATGCTACACATCGAAACACAAGGAATGGTGTTTTTGTAATTTGTTATAGGCGATTTTTAAGGACACGTAAATGTGGCTGATTTGGCCAACATCCCTCGTTTATTGATGGCGCTGGCTGCACCAGGTTGGTTCTGAATGCATTTGGATGTCCATAACATTTCTCAAATGACCAGTAAATTAAAATCTTCCCTGTCATGTTGTCCGGCGCCAAATTTTCCTCAAGGAAACTCTGAAATGGCATATTGTTTTTATGAAGATTTTAGAATATTCACATGAAAATCTGTCGCCAATTGGATGGAAACCTATCTATAATCACCCTAAAGGCAAGTGTGCTAGTCCAGTCTCACTGATTATGCCTACATTCGGAGATTGTCAAGTTAAGGCTTCGACACTGGGTAAGTTTACAAGTTAGGGACTGATCTATTTTCTGTTTATCGAGATTGACATAGTCTATTTATTGTTCTGTTGAAAACGCAAACCATGATATTGAAGTGCTCGAAGTCAGTATGCTTTGTTTATTGGTTGGCACAGAAATCTGTTGGTGGACAATGTTGTTGCATATATTTTATATAATTATAAATATGGCATAACATTTTGAAAATCAGATTTCCCCTGGCTAATCATTGTCTGCAGCCGGCTCTGATCGTAGTGTAATGAAACAGGCAGGGAGAGTGAACTAGTCTGTGGTGGTCAGTGAACCCTCAACCTTCTGGCCAGTAGCCCTGCGTGGCATCGACTGTGCCACAAAAGTGGCAAAGTCGATATCCACGTTTATAAACACAGGGTCGCTACAGTTATTGTTATTTGTGGTTGTAAACATTATTTTTAGTTTATTCTATGGAGGGGGAAGGTGTTCAATTTATTTTACAGTATAAGGGGAGGGGTCATGTGAAAATATGTTTTATTTTGGGGAGGGGGGTGTATATATTTTTTTTATGACACCTTGAGTTGGATCAGCCCCTCCCCCTTGCATGAAGCTTGATTTAGGATAACATGTGATACGTTTTGCTACTGGTGGATATGTATCCTTTCTTTTTATTGACCTGTAAACGACCTAGTCACAATCGCTAATTAATGTTTATCAATTCATTGTCCTTAAGATAGGACCCATAAATTCAACGCCAGGCCGATGAAAGGAGTCATGGGTAACTGCATACGTGGAGTGTCAACCGAAGTGGGCGGATTAACCGAAGTGGGCGTATTTCAAGCAAATCAGATAATTGGGCAGATTTGTTGTCACTCAAGACCATTTTGCGTGGCTGCTTGGTATGCGCTTTCAAAGTTTATGTGAGTCTTCGTCATGGTCGCCATTGTTAACTTTTTACCACCAAATGAGCTACTTTGAAAACGATGTCGCGGGTGAAAATGGATTGGTCGCGGGTGGCAGGTTTTTCTGCTACTAAATTGCACCTCGGCCGCCATGGCATTTCTCTTTTTAAAAAATCTATATATTTCACTGTTACCTGCTGCTATCTGGCAGTGACCATGCAGGCTCTTACTGAGTGAGTGTGTGAGTGAGTAATTGAGTAATTGAGTGAGTAATTGAGTAATTGAGTAATTGAGTGAATGAATGGTGTGGAGGGCCGGAGGGGGTAGTGTGCATTGAGAGCACTGGTTGAAAGAGTGCTGCAGTTATCAATTTTGATCATGGTCACAGCTCTATTGCAAATGTATAATTCTCCACATTTAATGTCAGTTTCATTGTGGACTTTTCCCTGAAATTAGATGTTGGCCTATCTGGGGCTATATGCATCTAGCTTAGCAAACCATGGCAAAGTTGAATTGCAATTATAAACCCAGATTTTAGTCAGTAGCCTATGCCTATTGAAATAAATACACTACCAGTCAAGTTTGGACACACCTACTCATTCAAGGTTTTATTTATTTATTTTTAATATGTTCTACATTGTAGAATAATAGTGAAGACATCAAAACTATTAAATAACACATATGGAAACATGTAGTAACCAAAAAAGTGTTAAACAAATCAAAATATGTTTTATATTTGAGATTCTTCAAATAGCCACCCTTTGACTTGATGACAGCTTTGCACACGCTTGGCAATCTCTCAACCACCATCACCTGGAATGCTTTTCCAACCGTCTTGAAGGAGTTCCCACATTTGCTTAGCACTTGATGGCTGCTTTTCCTTCACTCTGCCGTCCGACTCATCCCAAACCATCTCAATTGGGTTGAGGTCAGGGGATTGTATAGGCCAGGTCATCTGATGCAGCACTCCATCACTCTCCTTCTTGGTAAGATAGCCCTTACACAGCCTGGAGGTGTGTTGGGTCATTGTCCTGTTGAAAAACAAATGATAGTCCCACTAAGCCCAAACCAGATGGGATGGCGTATCGCAGCAAAATGCTGTGGTAGCCATGCTGGTTAAGTGTGCCTTGAATTCTAAATAAATCACAGACAGTGTCACCAGCAAAGCAACCCCACACCATAACACCTCCTCCTCCATGCTTTATGGTGAGAAATACACATGCGGAGATCATCCGTTCACCGACACCGCGTCTCACAAAGACACAGCGGTTGGAACCAAAAATCTCAAATTTGTACTCGAGACCAAAGGACAAATTTCCACCGGTCTAATGTCCATTGCTCGTGTTTCTTGGCCCAAGCAGGTCTCTTCTTATTGGTGTCCTTTACTAGTGGTTTCTTTGCAGCAATTCGACAATGAAGGCCTGATTCACACAGTCTCCTCTGAACAGTTGATGTTGAGATGTGTCTGTTACTTGAACTCTGTGAAGCATTTATTTGAGCTGCAATTTCTGAGGCTGGTAACTAATGAACTTATCCTCTGCAGCAGAGGTAACTCTGGGTCTTCCATTCCTGTGGCGGTCCTCATGAGAGCCAGTTTCACTATAGCGCTTCATGGTTTTTGCGACTGCACTTGAAGAAACTTTCAAATTTCTTGACATTTTCCGTATTGACTGATCTTCATGTCTTAAAATAATGATGGACGGTCATTTCTCTTTGCTTATTTGAGCTGTTCTTGCCATAATATGGACTTGGTCTTTTACCAAATAGGGATATCTTCTGTATACCACCCTTACCTTGTCACAACACAACTGATTGGCTCAAATGCATTAAGGAAAGCAATTCTACAAATTCACTTTTAACAAGGCACACCTGTTAATTGAAATGCATTCCAGGTGACTACCTCATGAAGCTGGTTGAGAGAATGCCAAGAATTACAGAATTTTTGCAGCTGAAAATCATGATTTTATCATATGATTTTATCATATTTGTGGTAATAAATCACAGATTCCAAGGTCAATTAGCTACAGGACAATATTTCTACCTATTTAATTACACAAAAACAAATACACCACCTCCAACCCCCCTGTAGTAACAAAACTTCACATTTTTACACACATGCACATACCAGCATACAATCCTTTCTAAAACGTAAAATTCACAATGTTTGCAAGGTATACTACACAATAACTTTGAATAACATCATCATGGGGTACACAGAAATGTTTTAGGCAGCACTAAAAAGTCAGGGCAGGCCAGGGCTCATGATTGGAGTATTCATTGCAGTGTGTAATGAGGTGTAGCCTAGTTTGTTTTACATTATCCCAGCAGGGCAAAAGACTCGGGGCTGAGACAAAATCATACCGGGTTAAAGCCCCGAAGGCCCGGGTCTGGTGACGTCAATGCCATGTACCACAGGAATTACACAAAAAAACTTTTTTTACTGTTCTAATTACGTTGTTTTATAATAGCAATAAGGCACCTCAAGGGTTTGTGGCATATACCACACCTCATCGGGCATTATTGCTTAATTATAGCAGTCAAAACCAGTTAAATCGACATCCATTGATGGAAAATGATCTGGAGAGTTGAATAAGAGCGATTTACCTTTTATTTGAACATATTCTTAAACTCGCAAGAATTATAATTGATGGAAAATCGAATTTTGCTTCTTAGCCTATGTCGTTAAAAATGACGTACATATTCCTTAATTCGCTCGATAACGTTATGGAAAAGGGTTTATTAGATAAATGTGGCAACCAGACCCGTCGCCAGACCTCAGTCTTAAGGGGGGCATATGAAATGCATGGGAGGGCAGGGCACAATAATTATTAGCCTACAGTACGTATATTTAATAATAAATTCCCTCAAGTGTGTGTGGGGGGGGGGCACAAGCATAGCGACGGGTGTGGTGGCAACTCCTCTCTTCATGCGAAAAACAATTTTTAAAAAAAAAATTGGGGGGGGGGGGCACAAGCATAGCGACGGGTGTGGTGGCAACTCCTCTCTTCATGCGAAAAACATTTATTTTTAGCTAGACCCGTCAACCCTTCCCATACTTGGATGAAAGAGTAGCAGAAATTAACCGAGGCACTGTGATTAACCGAGGCACTGTGATTAATGTGGGATTCATTTTACCTGCATCGCATGGCTCTTATCTGCATATCCCTTCACGAACAGCCAATACACCGTCGTGGCCAAACTTGGTCCACGTAGATCGTCTATTGTTTTGTACTTCTCCGGAGTTGTTTCTATCGTTGTCTGCAAATGTTGTCCTAATTGTCTGCTGGCTCCGGACTTGAACCTCCGACCACCAGACACAAAGCCGTCCAGCGCCACTGAAAGTGTCTGGCGGTGGTGAACTGTGAATCGGAGCAGCCTGGTCACCGCAGCAGGGCTACACATGTTGAGTGGCGCGCGTAAAGGCGCATTCTGCCAACTGCGGCTTTTTAGTACACTTGCCCTGCTGCACATTGGGACTTGCCCATAAGTAGGCTGGACGTGTAATAAATAAACATCCGCACCTCGATTGTGTCTACTGTGCTTATGTCTGCGTATTGAGGAAGTAGGGAAATAATGAAAACTTCTGACTATTTCTGGTGTAGTGATCGATGACAACCGAGCTCGCTGCCCAGACATAATTACAAAGAGGAGATTCTCCTGATTAAAATGGTGTCACAATGTGAGATATTTGGCGAAATACCCCTATAGGAAACAATGGGACGACCTCAGAGTTCCATGAGTAAAAATATAATTTTGAAGTTTTAACTACCAGCAATTGATCACAGCATACTATGCTACCCACATTTACATCATTAGAAAGAATAGATTATCCTGAATTAAATGGCGTAGAACTTCAAAACTTAAAAACATCAAAATACATCAATTTTGAGTTATTCGGTGAAATAAAGACATTGTCATTATGTTGGGGAAATAGGGATGTCTAAAAAGCGCAGTCTTTTATTTAATCTGCTTACTTGTTAAAAAAGCAAACACTGTAAAGCCTCAAAACATGATTAAAACTATAATTTTGTCAGTCCTCCATCCATAACTTGCATAGCGGGAGGCAGGTAGCCCAAAGGTCGCTGTTTCGAATTCCCGAGCCGACTAGGCGAAACATTATGTCGATGTGCCATTGAGCACCTGTAAATCGCTCTGGATAAGGCCATTTGCTAAATAAAATAACTCTGTCTATACATTTTTGTGGTTACATTTCTCCAGCCCCATTCCAGCTTTTTACCAAAACAGTGTCGGAAGTACACTTTGTTATTGTTTCAACTGCTGATTGGCGTTTTAATGGGGTGTGACTTTGGCAGATAATGTTACCCATCTTTAGAAAGTAAAAAAAAAAAAAAAACGAAATGTATGGTGTTAATTGTTATGCTGTAAATGGCTATTTTATGGTTGTAAGTGATATAATTTTTTATTTAATTTTTTACTTATTGTATATTTTGCAATTCAGAGTAATTACTTACTTCAGTAAGGATATACACTTTATTCAGTGACCTTAGGTATAGAAACTGATGGTCAGATCAGTGCATGGCTTCGAAAAAATGCTTTTCAATTGCCAAATAATTCCAATAGATGGCAGCATAAGACCACGAATGAAATCATCTCAGAAGCTCTGTTTTCTCCCTGGATACACAACTCCCCATGTGCTATTAGTACAAATAAACATAACTGCTTATTTGGTTGAAGCTAACTATTTTACAGTGAGAACGAGGTAAGTTATTGGAAAATAAATTACAAATAATCTAGTATTTTCTGTATTTCGGGCCACATAATTCGAAACTATTTTATTTCAATCAGTGACGTAGGTTGGTTCATCTTGTAGACAGGAAGTGATATTTATTCGCTCTGGCCAACAGGGTCTTGTATGCTAACGTTAGCTATTTGGTTCCAGCCGGTTGCAACCCCAGTGAACATTGGGCCTTTTTAGCTAGCTGCTCGCCGTTATTAATCATGTAAAAAGACAATCAATAATATCAATCGTGTAAGCACATGGAAATACTTTTTTTGCGAAACATTGAGGTATTTATTTCATGATTTAAAAGTGTCTGGCAGTAAGTGACGGACTGTGAAACTCAATCTCCCATGATTCCGTAGTACCTGAACGGACGTTTTATAATTTGTACCGGAACTGACCGTTGTGTTGGATACCGCCCTCAATTTAAAAAAACAATAACTGCATAGAATACATAACATATAACAGAATAAACTATTTTGCCTTTTAATTAGATCGTTGAAGGTGTAGCTAGTTTATTTATGGTGTGTGTCCAATAGAAATATGATTACATAGCTACACAGGTGTCTGCACATTTTAAACTGTAATTCTCTTTTTGCTGTCTGTATACCAATTGTGTAAATATGAATATACATCTAGTTCATAAATAATAATACCCGCTTTGTTCGCACCTGAGATGTTCATGAATTAAAACAGATAAATAACAAAAATGTGTGTTCAACTGTGGAGGCTTTGCCTTTTGCTTTTGCACGATATAACGTAGTTCCCACGTTAATGAAACTCAACCATCCACAATGTATATACCAATATACTTCTATCATGTGTGAATCTACTATATACAGGTAAAAGTCAGTCAATTAGAATATTTTGAAAAACTTGATTTATTTCAGTAATTGCATTCAAAAGGTGTAACTTGTACATTATATTTATTCATTGCACACAGACTGATGCATTCAAATGTTTATTTCATTTAATTTTGATGATTTGAAGTGGCAACAAATGAAAATCCAAAATTCCGTGTGTCACAAAATTAGAATATTACTTAAGGCTAATACAAAAAAGGGATTTTTTAGAAATGTTGGCCAACTGAAAAGTATGAAAATGAAAAATATGAGCATGTACAATACTCAATACTTGGTTGGAGCTCCTTTTGCCTCAATTACTGCATTAATGCGGCGTGGCATGGAGTCGATGAGTTTCTGGCACTGCTCAGGTGTTATGAGAGCCCAGGTTGCTCTGATAGTGGCCTTCAACTCTTCTGCGTTGTTGGGTCTGGCATTCTGCATCTTCCTTTTCACAATACCCCACAGATTTTCTATGGGGCTAAGGTCAGGGGAGTTGGCTGGCCAATTTAGAACAGAAATACCATGGTCCGTAAACCAGGCACGGGTAGATTTTGCGCTGTGTGCAGGCGCCAAGTCCTGTTGGAACCTGAAATCTCCATCTCCATAGAGCAGGTCAGCAGCAGGAAGCATGAAGTGCTCTAAAACTTGCTGGTAGACGGCTGCGTTGACCCTTGATCTCAGGAAACAGAGTGGACCGACACCAGCAGATGACATGGCACCCCAAACCATCACTGATGGTGGAAACTTTACACTAGACTTCAGGCAACGTGGATCCTGTGCCTCTCCTGTCTTCCTCCAGACTCTGGGACCTCGATTTCCAAAGGAAATGCAAAATTTGCTTTCGTCAGAAAACATGACTTTAGACCACTCAGCAGCAGTCCAGCTCTTTTTTTCCTTAGCCCAGGTGAGACGCTTTTCGCGCTGTTTCTTGGTCAACAGTGGCTTGACACGAGGTATGCGGCAGTTGAAACCCATGTCTTTCAAGCGTCTCTTGGTGGTGGATCTTGAAGCCCTGACTCCAGCAGCTGTCCACTCCTTGTGAATCTCCCCCACATTTTTGAATGGGTTTTTTTTCACAATCTTGACTAGGGCGCGGTGATCCCTATCGCTTGTACACTTTTTCTGACCACAGTTTTTCCTTCCCTTTGCCTCTCTATTAATGTGTTTGGACACAGAGCTCTGAGAACAGCCAGCCTCTTCTGCAATAACCTTTTGTGTCTTTCCCTCCTTGTGCAATGTGTCGATGGTCGCCTTTTGGACAGCTGTCAAATCTGAAGTCTTCCCCATGTTTGTGTAGGCTTCAGAACTGGACTGAGAGACCATTTAAAGCCCTTTGCAGGTGTTTTGAGTTAATCAGCTGATTATTTTGTGGCACCAGGTGTCTTCAAAATGTAACCCTTACACAATATTCTAATTTTGTGACACACGGAATTTTGGATTTTCATTTGTTGCCACTTCAAATCATCAAAATTAAATGAAATAAACATTTGAATGCATCAGTCTGTGTGCAATGAATAAATATAATGTACAAGTTACACCTTTTGAATGCAATTACTGAAATGAATCAAGTTTTTCAAAATATTCTAATGTACTGACTTTTACCTGTATATATATATATATATATATATATATATATATATTTGATTGTCTCAGTATATGATCACACATTTTGATACTTTCTTTTCTATGTTAACATACAATAATGTTTATGTTCAACCAAATAGAGAAATGAGCTTGAGCAAAGAGAGGGATGCGGCATGGGTGGCATTTGAGGAGGCTCTTCGAGAAAGCTAACGCACAGCATTACAATGTAGATGTAAGTGATATTTCTTCCCATTTCCCCAGTATATTTTTAGGGCAGTTGAATTGTGGGTACATACCACAATGTTGGTGTGTTGTAATTTTAATCACCCATTCTATGTTTGATTTGAATAAATACTTTAGGATCAGAAGGAGCAAGCTGCAAAGTGACAGTCACCTGCTCATGCCACTAGCCTTGTCCCTGTCCAATGGATAGAGAGGGACAGCAGAGGCAACATAATTCACAAAAGACCTGGACAAAAAAGACATGGTAGGTGTTATGTACCTATTTAGTTGTGTGTTTGTTTATGCATGTAAAGTGTAACCATTTTTTCTAAATAGATAACATATGCCAGTCCTGGCTGCCTCATGTTAGTTGTATATTATTGCAATCAAAAGTCACTGCGGAGGACATGGACTATACCGGAACAGGTGACCATATTGCAGCTAATGGTGGGGGTCAGACCTTTGACCCTTAAACAGGGTTTCCCAACCCTCTCCACTGGCTCCCCCAGAAGTTTCAAATTGTAGTTTTAACCCTAAATTGCCACACCTGATTTAATTATTCAAAGGCTTGATGATTAGTTGACTAATTGAACCATGTGTGCCAGTTAAGGGTTAAAACAAAAATGTAAAATGTCTGAAGGGGCCAAGGAGAGGTTTGGGAAACCCTGCCCTAAAGGAACCACAAGGTAGATGCCAAGAGTGAGATCTCCCTTGGGGGATTTCTTAATAGACTTATCAAAGCTAGGATCGTTACACTACTCCCTCGGTTCAGAAAACACAACCTGTGCTTCTCTATCACAAATCCCCCACACCATAACAGGACATGCTTTTGACCCTCATACACTATCCTACTTCTGCTCGTCAGAGTAGGAAATGGTAGGAGGGGGAATTGACCTGAGGTAGGCTTGAAGCCAATGCTGGTAAAATGAGCTGATAAATTCTCAGAAAATAGACAGTTTGTGCATTGTTACCGACTCTGGAATTGTGAAGTGCAGGTTAGCATTTTTCATCATGAATCTTGTTCTGGAGGCAGCTCTGCAGAGTGGTGACTAGCTAGCACAGCCACAAAGTCATAAAATCAGATTTTAAACCTAACCACACTGCTAACCCTAATGCCTAACCCTAACTTAAGACCAAAAAGCTTATTTCTAATGTCATTAATTTGTACAATATAGCCAGCTGGCATATCTAAGGGGAAATCCTGACAATTACGCTGGCATACACTACACTGTCTATGTGAATTAACGCTTACTGCTGTCGCACGTGGTTGACGGAGTCCCCAGTGTTATTTCTGCTTAAGATTCAGCTTTCTCGCTTACATGCCCTGATTGGGATCAGTTCCCTCCTCCATGGTGACCACGGTCACCTGCTCCTCTATCACCACGGGCCCCTCCTCAACTGCCTCCTCCATGGTGACCATGGTCACCTGCTCCGCCATCACCACGGGCCCCTCCTCAGCTGCCTCCTCTATGGTGACAACGGTCACCTTCTCCGCCTCCTCCATCACCACGGGCCCCTCCTCAGCTGCCTCCTCCTGGTTGGCTGGCTCACAAGCCGATACTGAAAACCATGCATACTATAAAGTAATAAACTTTTGTGGTGGAAACAAATGTCATATTTCATTACCATACAATTACACATTTTCAAAATAAAAAATGACACATACAACAGTATTTGCAATGTTTCAAATAATTTGATTGCAAATGTGACTGGGGCCTTGTATAAACTTGTTAGGCTACTAATTTTCAATAACCACATATGACCACAAAATACTTTGTAATAATGTGGTTGAAATGCGACTGGTTATATGCCTACATCATAGAAAATCTACATACATCATAGGAATCTGAATTACTAGTGATGGCACTGTGTGATTCTGGGAAAAATAAAAAAGCTAAAATGACAAACACAGGTCCATAACTGTAGACTGAGATTCTGGCACTCTCCTGGTGCTTACGGTATTACAACAAAGATGTAATTAGAGAATCGATTGGTCATTCATTTGAATGGAAATTTAACAAATTTAAGGGTGGTTCACACCAAAAAATAGATACAACTTCAGCCAATATTTGCTCACTATAGATTTTATATCTTTTAAATGTCTTTGTTATAGGTGAGTACATGATCCACTCCAAAAACATGAGAATGCCAACCAACTGTTCATCAACTGTTGTTAACTATCATTCACACCTGTGTCAAGGATTAGAATCTCATTTTCAGTTTTGAAATACCCAATTCTAACATTTAATCCAATCCAATTGCCGAAATCTGATTAGAAAAGTTTTGAAAAACTTGGTCCTGCTGATTACTATCATTCACACCTGTGTCTCACTTTAGATAACTGATGTCTGAAACCAGACATACGCTGAAGAAGGTGGACACCGACATGTTTGTGTTTGTTTATTCCCTTGCCGGCTGAAAAGCAAAAAACGAAAGAGGAAGTTCGGACCACCCTTCATTCATTGTAAATTAGTTTAACACACCAACATTATGAGTTTGAGCGCGATGGTACTTAAGAACATGCTTTTTTTCATACAAATACTTCACTCATGAGCTGCTTATTCAGCTAGTGTAGCATCATTGGTTATAAACTAAGTAAATAATATTTGTGTTAATCTGCATCCATCCCTTATGTCACTTTATTGGGGTATTCCCTCATAGAGTCATATGATGTTGTTTGTAAAATGTTATGTTCACATTAAGAACACCTTCCTAATACGGAGTTACACGGGCCACGGACTCTAAAAGGTGTCGAAAGCGTTCCACGGGGATACTGGCACATGTTGACTCCAATGCTTCCCACAGTTGTGTCAAGTTGGCTGGATGCCCTTTGGGTGGTGGACCATTCTTGATACACACAGGAAACTGTTATGCGTGAAAAACCCAACAGCGTTGCAGTTCTTGACACACTCAAACCGGTGCGCCTGGCACCTACTACCATACCCCGTTCAAAGGCACTTAAATATTTTGTCTTGCCCATTCACCCTCTGAATGGAACACATACACAATCCATGTAACAGTTGTCTCAAGGCTTAAAAATCCTTCTTTAACCTGTCTCCTCCCCTTCATCTACACTGATTGAAGTGGATTTAACAAGTAAAATCAATAAGGGATCATAGCTTTCACCTGGATTCACCTGGTCAGTCTATGTCATGGAAAGAGCCGGTGTTAATAATGTTTTGTACACTCAGTGTACATCAATCAAGTATACTCACAGTAGAGTGAACTAATCAAACACAAATCTAAGGGCAGTGTGAGCCACCGTCTCCTCCTCTGACAGGTCCCTAGAGATGGTGAGGACCTGGGCTTTAAACCCCCCCGTCTTCTTCTTTTTCCCCAGAAGCAGTATGGGGACATACCCTGCTGCCTTTAGACTATGAAGCTGAAACCACAAAGTATGTTATTTCTGTACAATGTCAAAGGAAAGTCACACAAGTCTCCTTGCTCGTGGTTGTACATTTTAAGGGTTCAAAAGTTATTGTCTTACAAAAAAGTTTTTCTAGTCTGCCTCAACAAACAAAATATCAACAGATATGCTTGTGACAAAAATGTTTTCACTCACATGGACGTATGCATTATCCACAGTCTTTGACGAATTCAGCGTCAGTCCTGGACCCCCTTGTTTGATTTCCCCCCCTTTTTTTTACAGCCTCTGTTTTTTCTTTCTTTGTAGGGCTGTGGGGCCCCACATAACTTACATTTTTTAGCCCTCACCCCAAGGTTTTGGGCACAGTTTGGACACGTTGTTTTTGTAGATCCCGGCATTTCTGAAATTGAGGACAATGTGCATCTTTATAATCTGTCAATATGAACACAAAATCCTAGGCTAATTGTTTAATATCATAATAATTCCAGAATGAGGTAGTAAGTAGAGGGTTATTTTGGATATTAAATTGTCCACATTAGGAACAAGATCAATGAACTGATTAAGAAGGCTGATTTAGTTATTGGCTTGACTCCAGACTCTCTGGAGGTCATGACAGAACAGAGAACCAGACAGAAACTGGATATCTGTATAGTACTTCCAATGATCCTAGGAATACTTTTAACAACTGGCTTGTAATGCAAAAGTACAGAAAGATTTAGGAGGTCTGTTTTACCTAATGCAATAGTTTTATTAATTTTATTTAAATGCCCGTACTTGAGGGGTAGCCTACTTAGACTAGGTTCCTCCATGATTGTAAAATGTTGTAGGCCTATATTTTATTGTATAGTTGCTATATATTGATAGTAAGATATGATTATTAGGCTCCACTTCTGCCCTACAAATGTCAAACGCAGGAACTACTCAATTTACTTTACTGCAAAATCTGACTTCAAATTATTTTTCTGTCTAGACAGGCAGCAATTTCTGATAATCCATGATATATTCTGATCAACTGGCTTGTTCTTGTGTCAGGAAACCATTACAACAGAACAAAGATGTTTTACCAAATTCATAGTTACGGCGTTTTGCCTTTGTAGGGCAGTCTTGCCAAAGTAGTATAGTTTTATTGGTTGCACTATTGCCGGGTCACATCCCTGGTGCACCTGTAGACTTGGACAGTAAGCCTTCCCAGTCTAGTCCACTGATGCTGACCCAGCGCACAAACTTAGGCTACAACAGTCATTCTCGGTTTACCTGATTGTCAATAAATACAGTGAGCTGTGTGACAAGAAGTAATCTACACTCTCAGAAAGAAAGTGTTTTATCTGATCTTAAATGGGTTGATCTGGAACCTTTTTTATTTTTTTAGAGGGTTCCCCTAAAGGCACAAATGGTGCCCCAAAGCACTCTTATTTTTCTGAGTGTACTGTGAATAACATCTCAATATACTGTCAACAATGTTTCACTGAGCAACTACTAAGGCTCAAAGGATTTTCTCATTTTTTCGCTATGATCATTTTAATGGTTGTGCAGACAGGACATACCAGTTTATTTTCTATTGGACACATGCAGGTCAATAAATAAACTAGCAATCACAGATCTAATTAAAATGCAAAATACAATTGTTTCTTCTATAATTATACATTATATGCAGAGTAAATGTTTTTTCTTAAGTTTGGTGAGGAATACAACATAAATTGATTAATTATATGGTCAGTTCCGGTACTACGGAATCATGGGAGATTGAGTTTCACAGTCCGTCACTCACAGCCCGCCACTTAAATTATGAGTCTGAAATAAATAAATAATTCGCTAAAAAGTATTTCCATGTGCTTACACGATTGATATTACTGATTGTCTTTTTACATAAATGATAACTACAGCGAGTAGATTTTTAAACAGCTAGCTAAAAGGCCTAAACGTCACACGCTCCCGGGAACCAACAAGCTAACGCGTTACGTTACAACAACAATGTTGGCCAGAGCGAATAAAGATGATAAAGCAATACACCTAACTGATTAAAATACAATAATAGTCTAGAATTATGAGGGCCGAAATACAGAAACTACTAGATTATTGGTCATTTTTTATCCGATAATTTACCTCGCTTTCACCTTAAAATAGCTAGCTAGCTACGTTCAAATAACCAGTAATGTTTATTTGTACTAATAGCACAAACTCCGAGAGCATCGAGTTAAGGAATTCAGAAGGGGCGTGGCATTGGATTAAAAAAAATAATCATGGGACATAGGCTTTGGTTGCATGCTATTTTATGGCAATCAAATTGCTGCTATAGCCTATAACTGATGCTTCGTGGTCTTATGCTGCCATCTATTGGAAATATTTAGCAATTCAAAGTTATTAATTCACATAAAGACATTGGTGAGGCAGCTGAGAAATAAATTGTATTTTTCTTATTAATTCCTGAGATCAGTCTCAAACCTGCCCCACCTATCCCAGCCAATTGCTGGACTTTCACATAGAGGTTACTAGGTCACACCCAGCTCAAACCACATTTGAAAAATAAAACGTAAAATGTGGCTTCTTTATCAAGATGGCAGGGAGCTCGGCCCCAGTGATGTACTGGGCTGTCCGCACCACCCTCTGTAGCACCATGCGATCAAGGGCGGTGTTTTTGCCATTCCAAGCAGTGATGCTGCCAGTCAAGATGCTCTCAGTGTTACAGCTGTAGAACTTTGAGGATTTGAGTGCCCATGACAAACCTTTTCAACCTCCTGAGGGGGAAGAGGTGCTGACGCGCCTTCTTCAGGACTGTGAGCGGACCATTTTAAGTTCTAAGTGATTTGGACACCGGGGAACTTGAAGCTCTCGACCCGCACCACTGCAGTCCCGTCAATGTGGATGGGAGCGTGTTGCCCCCCACGCTGAGTTGTAGTCAACAGCATTCTCACCGTAGGCATTCCTCTTATCAGGTGGGTCAGAGCAGTGTAGGTGTGCAACTCACATAGGTCCGTCACTAATTGTGTTACACAAACTCGGTCCCCCATTTTGTTTTTTGCCCTAGCACTACACAGCGGATTCAAATAATCAAAGCTTAAATTAAGAGTTAAATTATTTGAATTAGCTGTGTAGTGCTAGGGCAAAAAACAAAACGTGCACCCAGGACCGAGTTTGGGAAACACTGCTAATAGTTCATACACGTCACATGGATCCAATAAGATCACAAGAGAACAATACATTAGGGCCTACCCTACAACATTTAAGAGTCATAATCTGCACTATAATTGAGCAAACTATCAAGTTTAACGATGGTCCATTAGTGGAAAAATGGCTGATACTTGCCTGTCAACATGCACCTCCTAAAAGGCTTACATGATGCAATCAGACCTGTAGTAGGCCTGTCTAAAAGATCACTGCCTTTACAAAATGTAAATCTACTGTGCTTACAAATCTCTCACACACAAAATAAATGTTTTTTTACCCCCCAAAAAATATTTGAAAAACAGGTGAAATAAATATATTTTATTATTTTCATTGTCATCATAATTACTAACACATCAAAGTGCCAACTGACTGACAGTCTCCCGACCCTTTTCCATCAAGATTTCTCCTCTCTTCAGCATTCATTTAAAGGAGCCAATGGGCCTTAGCCTGGTCCCAGATCTGTTCTTGTCTACTCCATTGCTGTCATTTGACCAGCCAAACATTTGGCACGACAGTGAGTGACATGGAATTGGCATGATGGCACAAACAGACTGGCACTCAGGCTAAAACCAATGGGCCTCCCGCCACCATTGTATCTCTCGCAGGATCCAACCATGCATAAAATCTCCCATTTAAAAATAAAATAAAAAATATATATAAAAAAATTATGCATACCACTGATATACAGTTCTGATATAAACAGGCTTATTGGTCACAAACCAAATAGAATTATAAACATGGCTTCTTTTACAATACACAGAAAACAAATGTGTGGGATATAAGTGTAATCTTTCTTTTAAAAAGGGTACATTTTTCAAATTTATACATTTGTACATTTTTTTTCTTCAATGATATATTTTTTTTACAGTCCGAATGCGCAAGGCATTTTGGGCACCCCAGTGTCCTTTGAGCACAAATTGCAGTACACACACAGTCGCACACACAGTCACACACACACACACACACACACAGGAGAGAAGTGCTTACAGCACCCTGGAGTGGTAGCAGTGTCTTATAAAAGCACATATTGGACCATATTGGTATAGTCTGTCTGTCGGCGGCATCTTGTTGGTTGGTTTTCAAGAAGACGCAGGGGAACATCATGCGGTGGCCTATCATACCGTATTTCAGTTCACTGCCTATTACTTTAACCGTCTTTCCCGAATCCCAAACCAACCTATCCAATCCTCTCAGATTTACACAAGTAGGGAGCAGGGGAAAGGGTTTGATTGGTTTGGGATTCAGGCCTCGTCTACCCCTCACTACCATCACTAACTAACAGTCCCTCTATGAGTGGGGAGGTGAAATTAAACCAACTGGAGGACAGCCACCCTGTTTGTGTTCAGAGTTCGAATAGACATGACTTCTCATTTCAACAGGTGAGTGTTAATCCACAATGGTGAATGAGGCCACCTGGTGGTGAGAATGAAACATTACATTCCTGACTGTAAGATCCTTGTGCAACGTAACCACACAGACATTCACATACAACACACACACAGAAGCAAAAGTATTACAATCAGTGTAAAAAAATCGGAATAGTCTCAAATGTGCAAAAAAGGTCATCGCTAACAACACAAGACAAACTATGCTCAACAGAAGAAGTCCATCGTCCAATGAGTAACCTTGAAGAAGCAAGCGGTAGAGAATGCATCATGTACCAGTTTTAAATAGTGCATATGGCGTCATTATTTCTGTTGAGAGTTGATCCCAGCGAGTCCCAGTGCCAATAGAAATGTTCAGTTGTTTAAACATTTTTTACAGGCAATGCAGGAGGGTAAGGAAGGGGTCTAACTTCTTGGGGACCAGCTTAGCTGATGATAACACGCACGGTCAACATTTAGCTTCTCAGACTAAAACAAAAGAGTCCAGAACAATGGAGTCATTGACTATTATTTTTCTTAACCAGCTCTCCTTCAGCGCGTGCGAGAGAGACGGGATTTAGTACCTTGTGGTGCTATGGTTGAGGGGAGTTAGTACCTAGGCGATGGGAGAAACGCTCTACCATGTTACAGGCTAGTTGATCAGTAGGTTTTTCGAACCCCTCACACAAAATACCTTGTGTTTCCATACCGTGAGTACCTATGGGTTAGCTTACAGGCAGTGACAACACCCCCTGGAGTCAAATAGACAGCCACTTCCATAATTAACTATCAGAACGACCATCATCATCCAAATACCTATCCTACTGCATCTAGCAAATATGGGTCAAATATATCTATGACGTATTCAATGTACCAGGCATCACAGAACAGTTAGCACTGCTATGATTTTAGATAAGTCTACTTGTTAGTAATGTTGAGGTGTGGCTGAGTACAGCACTGAAACTAGGGATGTCAAACTCTCATGCAAATCATTTTGTGTACTCGAGTACTCGCATGCAAGCGCAAAACAGGGCTGAAGGCAAAACAAGTTTGCAGTATGCTATCGATTGCTTCAATTAATGTTTTTTTAATGATATATTTTCACTGCACTTGACATACTCCAAACAATAAACACATCTTAGAGTTTGAAATGTTGTCAGTGCTTATAAATTACTAAATAGTTGCATCGGCACATTTCCAATACAAACCTTGAATCGAGCCCATCCCCAACTGAAACATACTGAAAACTGCTCTGGTATGTGTGTGTGTGTGTGTGTGTGTGCTAAAGGAGTGTTTGTGAGAAGAGCAGCGTGTGAGACATGACACAGCACATACTACTATTACATACCAGTAGTTTCTTTCCCAAGGCATTGTAGGGCAAGATGACATAATAGTACCAGATGGTGTCCAACACTGTGGAGTATAACTGAGTATTCACCAGTACTGTCGAGTATTGATAGACATAATTGCAGAGCTTTTTGCTGAGTACTGTTCAGTGCAGTAGTATCTTAGTCAAAGATGTAAACTGGCTAACGTAGAGAGTAAATTAGCGCAAAGTAGTACCTGATAATAACATACATTAGGCCTACAACAACTGAGTAACAAGCATCCTAATTGGCTAGCGGTTCCCCACTCTTCCTGTTTTAAAACACCATAATATACCTTTGACCAATCAACTAAGGCCTGGCTTTAACTAATCAACTGGCCTCATAGTATCACATAGCCAGTCACAGAGCTCAGATGTATTTCTGTTAAGAACTGAAGCTGAGACTGAGGCACCAAACCCACTATGATTCGCACCCTAGGTTTCTGCTTTGGTGTGTCTGGATTGTATCTGATCTGGGGTCAATAAGAGACATATGACCCCTGGTGAGGAGAAGGCAGAGAACAGTGCCACAACTGATCTAACACCAGTCTGATAAATAGGGAAAAAAGGCTAATCAGAGAGAGCAGACCAATTCGGCGCACCACTGGCTGAACCACACTGAAAAAAATACACTTAGATATGATCCGAACCGTAAATAGGCTGGTACCTGTTTGATGCGTACCGAAAACGTTTTGAAACTAAAGACACTGCTAAAAAGGCACCTGGCAAAGAACAAAGACTGGGAGGGGATTTGACAACAAACCCTGACAGACAGGGGACCTGACTGACACATCAGCAGACAGACAAACGGACACTCACAATAGTCACAGGACAGACTGAAGTAAAGCGAGGGATCCTAGCAACAAAAGTTGTTTTTTTCAGAGAAAATGTCTACAGTATAAGTAAGAAGAACCGTTTTGAGTTCTGGGTGTTCTACATGGACTGTGAATGTGCAAGTGAGGGGGGGGCAACGTAGGCAGCAGTGTGAGAAGAAGCGTGTGTGTGTGTGTGTGGGGGGGGGGGGGGGTAGGAGTGTTCTCCTCACCCGGTGTTCTGGTTTCGATAGCAGCGTGCTCTGGGTTTTCAGCGGTACATTCTGGGTCGAGTCAGGACCACACTAACCACCAGGGGTGCGTTCACCAGAACACAATAAGGAATCGTTTCGGCTCTAGTCCTGCCATTTCTATCTGCAACGTTTGCCTACTGAACGTGGCCCAGATTATCATGATCACCTCAAATCTCCACTAAGGTCCAGATCAGAAACACCGACATTGACTCAGTGAGCTAAGCACAGAGTGACTGAGTCCCACTCCACAATCAAAAGCAGGAGATATTCATCATAAAAACATATTTTCAAAAAATGTTATTTTTTCGTCTTGATTGGGCAACTTACCCTATTTGTGAAATTAAGGTGCAACGTTCTTTCTCTAAACGAGTTCATTCATGAATTCCTCCTTGCCAGTCTCCTAAAAACAGAGACGCAGGAGTTGTAGTCCCCACCTCTACCCACCTCTCCCTCATCCAATCACCAGATGGATACCTCCCACCATGTCGTCTCTGGTCCAATGGGGGCTTTCCGCCTGGAGCTGGGAGGGCGGAGTCAGAGGCAGGGACAGCGAATCAGCTAAGGCCATCTCTGGCAGTTCAGGGGTCCGAGGTCAGGGGGATGGGCTAGTGAACAAAGATGTGCCTCAGAAGGTCGTCGGCCGAGGGCCTCAGCTTGGTCTCCACGAAGATGCGCTTGAGGAAGTCGCGGCCGTGGTCGGAGACGTGGGCGGGCAGCGAGGGGTTGGTGGGCTGGGTGGCGATCTTAAAGATGGCTGCCATGGCCTCGAACTCGGCCCAGGGGGGCCGCTGGGTCAGCATCTCCACCACCGTGCAGCCCACACTCCTGGAGAGGAGACCACTGACATTAGCCAACATCATCATTATCAACAATTGACATGACATCCCACCAGAGGAGGCTGGTGGGAAGAGCTATAGGAGGACAGGCTCATTGTAATGGCTGGAATGGAATCTATGGAACGGTATGAAACACAAACATATGGATGCTCCGTTCCATTAATTCAATTCCAGCCCTTAAAATGAGCCCATCCTCCTATAGCTCCTCCTACCACTCATCCCATATTCCCCTCAATCAAGATCGTTATTGGTTCTCATCTCACCAAGATTTACATGACAAAAAAGGAGATACTTTTTCTCAGTGGCTGTTACACTTGTCTTCAATAGCTTCCTTTCCTGATCCCCTCTCCTTTCTGACCACAAATTTAAAGATACTTTATCGGAAATCATATGGTAGAAACCTCTTAACGGGGGAAGTGCAGTTAAAAACTAGATGTTCATGTTTTTTATGATATTTTCACACTAGGAGGTCAAAATAAGTCTGAAATTGTAAAATTATGATAAAGAGCTTTTGGTGTAAGAGCGGTTTGAAAAAAAATATCAGCCTGTTCAGGTGGGATGGAACTTTTGGCCCACATCATGACGTCACAATGTGATCTGATTATAATAGACCAATGACTGTTCATCTGGGTAAGGGGGAGGGCTCTAGACCATTTAGCCAATCAGGGCTGTGTATATAAATATCTTCAAATTTGTGTTTCCTAACGCCCACACAATCAGACAGAGCAAGGGTGAAGGAAGCTCAGGGAAATAAATGATAAGATATATATTTAAGTTATTTTCATTAAATAGTGATTTATGATTTAAAAAATTACAAAGACTGCATGGGGGCTTTAAGTCTCAGCCAGTGGTTTGAAAGAGTTGGAAACTATTTTGCTGATAAGTCTGCCTCAGTAATAATCAGTCTTACCAGATATCAGCCTTCCTGCCATAGCCCTCTCCACTGATCACCTCTGGGCTCATCCAGTAGGGAGTACCAGTCACTGACTTGATCCCTGTTCCTGACAGACAGATGGTCTGTAGCCGCCTGCTCGCCCCAAAGTCCCCCAGCTTCACGTTTCCCACAGAGTCCCGCAGGATGTTGGCCCCTGGAGAGATAGATGGAGGGAAAGAGGGAGGGACAGGGGAAGTGAAGAGAAGAGAGGAGAGGGGGGGGGTTAAGGAGGCGGTTTAGGTACATTCTCTCATAAGAAACGACATTACCCAGAAGTCACTGCTTCTGTTAAGGCAATGTTCCCTTCAATATCCATCAACATTCGGTCATAAGAACTCCATGAACCAGAACATGGCCCAGAACTCTATGAGTCATGATAATGGTCCTTCCTATTTGAATCCATCAACATTGTATTCCAATATTCCATCCATGTTTCCCTCTCTCCTTCTGTACCTTTGATGTCTCTGTGGACGATCATGTTGCTGTGTAGGTAGGACACTCCCTCCAGGATCTGACGGGTGTATCTACGCGTCACGTTTTCAGTCAAGGCCCCGTACGACTTCAGCTGGTCTTTGATGGAGCCCTTGGGACAGAGGTTGACCATATGAGCGTTAAAGCAACCTGCGGGTCCGTTCCAGGTCATCTTTACTGCAGTAGCGTCGTGCTGATCATCTGTGAAACTTGACTGCAACAAATACATCCTGGAACGCAGCCTACATCGCCACACTGGTGGACGGAGACAGGTTTGAGTTGGTCTAAGTCCAGTTATTCAAACGTATACACAGACACAAAAAACACTACACACTTACCCCTGGCATGTACTCCATAAAGATGGACAGTGTTCTCTCGTTGGAGTCTCGTAGACAGCCGTAGTACTGGACGATCCGTTCATGGCACAAGTTCTTCAGTAACTGGATCTCACACTCCAGGGCACTTACCTCCTGCAGATAGACAATACTTATTGAGTACACAGTGTAGACACTCTCAACACACAAACACCATTTCTGTTCCACTCACCTTGCTGGTCTCGGGACTCTCTGGGTCAAACTGGACCTGTTTAACAGCCAGCTCTCTGCCAGTGTCTGCATCGTAGCAGAGGAAGACCCGGCCAAACGCACCCTGACCCAGCAGCTTCCCTATCCGCCAGTTAGTAGGGGCACGTGGAGCTGAACAGACATGGGGGGGAAAACAATCATGTCATTTGTGTGCGCTTTTAAGAAATACGTTTGTTGCAAAGTGCTTAGCAGATACCCGGCCAGACCAGCTATCCTTCCACCCTTCCATCCCCACATAAGTATCCTTCTCTCCATTCTCCATCTCTCCTTTCCCTCCCTCCATCCAGCTCTACTCACAGCGGCTGGGTGGGCTGATGTCCATAACGGAGAGGGTGGGGTTGGGCTCGATGTCGCTGCCCCTGCGCCGGCGACCCCCGGGCTCCTCCAGGTCTGGGGTGAAGATGCTGCTGCCACTGCTGGTGCTGGGAGACTGCTCTGTGGGGCTGAAACTGACCGGGGAATGGAAACCGTGGACCTGGGTCCGCCGCGCTCGAGGGAACGTCTTACGCCCTGCAGGGGAGGATGGGGAGAGGGAGAGAGAGAATGAAGGAAAACAATACATCTCTGTGATGCTCTAAAATAAAGAATCGGACTTGGGACACCCGGATTTAAGGTTTAATTGAATATGGCCTGTGTTTTAGTGAGGGTCTGTTCTTGTTTGTTCGCTCACCATCACTGTAGTCCTGAAGGCCAAAGGAAATGTGGTATCGCCGTGGGTAAGTCCCCCCTTTCCCCGACTTCTCAAACACTGGAATATCGTACTCTGGGTAGACTTGGTGGTTGTCTGGGTAGCTCTGTGCTCGGGGCATACGTGACTTAGGATAGTTATCACTGCAAGGAAATATAGGAGGAGTACATGCTTACATTTCAGAAGATATGAAGTGTTGAAAATTACCGCAATGCATGCTGGCTAGGTGTTGTATGGTTCTTGGCTGGATGTTCAGGACTCACCTGTCCAGTGGGCTGTCCAGTGAGGGACAACTCCCCGATGCAGAGTTCTCTGGACTGCTCATCGACAGAGGGTCCAGCATCTAGAAAGGAGAGATTGAGTTTGTGACTCTGCTGTCATTTGTCATACTCTGAACATGTTAATAACAGTTCATAATATGTTTCTTAACAGTGGTAATGAAGGACAGTTAAGAGTAGGCAAGAGTGTTGGGACTAGGCCTTAGTATGACTGTTCCTGATCTGGGCCCCTGTCTCCATCTATCCCTAGTCTCTAAGGTGAGGTTACTGAGGTGTGGTTAGGTCATAGAGATCGATAGAAGACTCCTCTTTGTATCTGTGCCATTATGGTGACTGACAGCACAGTCAGCGCCATTGAGGCCATCTCCATTTTAAAGTAGTCAATTTTCTTCATCTTTTGTGTATAAATAAAGCGTAAAGCTAATATTTGTGATTTACCGCCACCTGCAGTGCTGGAGTCCTGGACAAAATCGTGTGCATCATTCATTTATTGTGGACACTACATAGCGGTGACATAGCTTAAAAGCTATTTACCAAACTATAGGCAACCCAATTTGAAGAAGACAATGCTCTGATTATTGGCTGATCCCTCCCAACCCATAGGAATCCCCACCCAGTTGACTACTTTAAAATGGTGGAAGCCCTAAATGGCTATATCCATGCTATAACGGGTTAGCCTATATCTATCCATCTAGAGTCCTCTATCCATCTCTATAGGTGAGGTTACCTGGTCCATGCTTTCTGGAATGAACTCTCCCTCGCTGTTAATGCTGGTGAAGGAGCCATTTCTGGCCACCTGCTGGAGGGCATCAGGAATGTAGCCTGGAGGGGGGGAGCTGCGGTCACCGGAGTGGGACCCTGGATGAAAGAGAATGACATACATTTCTAGCTGAAGACTTACTACTAGACCGGTGGTGAAAGACAAGGTGTTTTGGCTGTTTCCAATGCCATGAAGCAAATGGATTTTGAGAAATTGAAAGAAATGGAAAGTATTTACTAGAAGGACAACAATTTCACAGATTAATTCATTACACACACAGATATAGTAGTCATTGGAAACACCACAGAGTAGATGACCCACCTATCAAAGCCAGCATGCTTTTATGGTCTGTGGCCCTGAAGCGTGTGTTGTCCAGGTCTTCGTGTGGGGGCAGCAGGTCCATGCTCTGAGAGGAGAAATTAAACACCATCAACATCATCCATCCATATCAAAACAGCTTTACTCTACAGCCGTTTCTTTTACAGAATAAACCATTGTCAGCTCAAACAAAGGTCTCAAGATGATTCATTAAAGTAAATACTCAAGAAAGAAAGTGTATGTGCTGAGCATAGTGAGCTGTTGATGGAAGTAGTAGAAGTACTGATCTAGGATCTGTACAGACAATCGTCTTCATTATTACCTAAAAGGCTCAACTAAAAGGCTAAACTGATCCTCGATCAGCACTCCTACTCAGTGATGCTTTGTGAATATGGGCTGTGAACTGCCTGGTCCTAACCTGAGAGGAGGCCTGGAGCACCAGGAGGATCTTCAGGCTCTTCATGTGGACGCTGCGATCCAGCAGCTCCACGGCCTTGTCCAGGTCATCCTGAGTGGTCAGAGGAATCACCAGCTGGGAGGGAGGAGGGGAGAGAACCACAGAGAGGGAAACGGACAGATCAGATTAGAAAAAGAGGAAGAAATGAGAGGGAAACGGCAGCAAGAGAAGGAAGTGAAATAGAAAAGAAATATATTGGTAGTTTCTCACAGAACAATTCATTCTCTCGCTCACACATTTTGGTGATTGGCTTTTGGTGCTTATTTGACTGCCAGAGACCAACACTGTGACTGAGGGCTGGGCTATATGGCCCAAATATCATATCACAGTATTTACAACATATTGGACGGTATGACGGTATTTTATGTTAGGAATAATAAAAGTTCTAAATTTGCTTTATGAGTAGTGCATGACCCTAGAGTGGCAACACATACATTCTACGTGATTTCAATGGGTCTTTCTCCATTCTGATTGTTTTATACTGTTCAATTCAACCAAAAATTATTTTCAGCATTTTCATCAATTTCTGCATTTCCTGCACTCATTTGAGATCTCCACACTGCCACGAAGGGCTGCACGATATGGGCGAACAATCTTTCATTTTAACCAAATGTTGCAACTGTGATTTGATTTGCAATTTAAAGCCAAACACTTGGGTGAACTGTTGGAATCATGGAAATAGAATGATCATTCTAATTCTATAGTTAGAATATAATAGTGGGCACTTTGAATACGGTGTTGTTTGACATGACAACGGATAAAAATACCAAGGAGGAGTTATTATTGTGACAGGGTAGGAACCAAAGTGTTGATAAGTGTTTTCTAGGGGACCCTATAATCTTTGGCTACATTGAATATTCTCTCTTAGCTACCACATGTAGCTAACATTCATGCTTCAGGTATTCCTCTTTATTTAGAAGATACTGTTGCACAAACATGCTGATTTAGGTCTACACCATCACTGGTATTATCAGGCTGTATAGCTAGCTACGTTTGCTCTGACTCAGTACATTTATTAGCTAGCTAGCCAGCTAATTAGCAATTAGCGGCTAACAAGATTTAGGCCCAACTTGCTAAGAAAAGACAAACTACCTGTTTGTAGATGTAAGAAACACAAACTAATAGTGTAATTATATAAAACGCTTGTGGATTTATATTAAGAAGCAAAGTGAAAACAGCATCGTTGTCATCAACATCATTGTAGCATGTGCTGCATTGACCATGCAGACTGAACGCAAGTGTCTCGTGGTCGAGGAACAACAAATGCGCTCCTTGAGTGACAGGGCTAGGTCTGTGTGGAAAGCGGCATGGAGAGAGAGAGCGGAGAGAGATGACTCAAGTAGCGAAGTAAACTATAAAAATGGACGTTACCCACGTCATATCACATGTAACAAACCAAACATTAAAATACTGTTATAGAAGGTAAAGTTAAAACCCAAACTGGTCTGTGCATCAATACCGGTATATCATGGGGCGGCAGGTAGCTTAGTGGTGAAGAGCGTTGTGCCAGTAACCGAAAGGTCGCTGCGGCAGGTAGCTTAGTGGTGAAGAGCGTTGTGCCAGTAACCGAAAGGTCGCTGGTTCTAATCCCCGAGCCGACTAGGTGAAAAATCTGTCGCTGTGCCCTTGAGCAAGGCACTTAACCCTAATTGCTCATGTAAGTCGCTCTGGATAAGAGCGTCTGCTAAATGACTAAAAATGTAAAAATGTAATATCGTAAAATACGGTATACCGCCCAGCCCCACTGTGACTTGGTGATGATGTTATCTGTGATAAGTACCTCATTGTTGGTGTAATGCAGGTCCATGGCCTGACCGAAAGCCACTTTGGCTTTGTTCCCCAGGTCATCCAGCCTGACTGGGCGAAAGAACTGCAAGATCCTCTTCTCCCCTTTGAACTCAAACTTCACTCGTACATCGTTCTGTACACACACACACACGAGAGGAAAAGTGATGAGGAAGAGAAATGCCATTTATTGTATTGAGACTATTCTCTGATGAGAGGCAAGTGGACAGACCTGATTTTTGGGTGAAGAGGCCTTGGGTTTGCCCAGGTCAGATAGGGTCATGGCAGGGCGGCTGGAGCGGTGCAGTTCGGCCAGGTCCTGCATTATAGAGTTCAGTGCCTCCTGTTCATCTGTTTGGGGCAGATAGAAAGCTTAGAACAGAAAACACAGAATAGAAGCCATAGAAAATTCTCTGTTGTTCTATGTTCCATTCTTAGCCATAGAACAGAGAGTATTGCAAAGCATTCCCAGGGCACCTTAGATGATAAGATATGGCCAGAAGCCATCCTAATGTCATGACAGGTCAGATGTACAGTTGAAGTCGAAAGTTTACATACACCTTAGCCAAATACATTAAAACTCAGTTTTTCACAATTCCTGACATTTAATCCTAGTAAAGATTCCCTGTCTTAGGTCAGTTAGGATCACCATTTTATTTTAAGAATGTGAAATGTCAGAATAATAGTAGAGAGAATTATCTATTTCAGCTTGTATTTATTTCATCACATTCCCAGTGGGTCAGAAGTTTACATACACTCAATTATTACTTGGGTCAAACGTTTTGGGTAGCCTTCCACAAGCTTTCCACAATAAGTTGGGTGAATTTTTGCCCATTCCTCCTGACAGAGCTGGTGTAACTGAGTCAGGTTTGTAGGCCTCCTTGCTCGCACACGCTTTTTCAGTTCTGCCCACATATTTTCTATAGGATTGAGGTCAGGGCTTTGTGGTGGCCACTCCAATACCATGACTTTGTTGTCCTTAAACCATTTTGCCACAACTTTGGAAGTATGCATGGGGTCATTGTCCATTTGGAAGAACCATTTGCGACCAAGTTTTAACTTCCTGACTAATGTCTTGAGATGTTGCTTCAATATATCCACATAATTTTCCTTCCTCATGATGCCATCTATTTTGTGAAGTGCACCAGTCCCTCCTGCAGCAAAACACCCCCACAGCATGATGCTGCCACCCCCGTGCTTCACGGTTGGGATGGTGTTCTTCGGCATGCAAGACCCCCCTTTTTCCTCCAAACATAACGATGGTCATTATGGCCAAACAGTTCTATTTTTTGTTTCATCAGACCAGAGGACATTTCTCCAAAAAGTACAATCTTTGTCCCCATGTGCAGTTGTAAACCATAGTCTATGGTGGTTTTGGAGCAGTGGCTTCTTCCTTGCTGAGCGGCCTTTCAGGTTATGTCGATATAGGACTTGTTACTGTGGATATAGATACTTTTGTACCCGTTTCCTCCAGCATCTTCACAAGGTCCTTTGCTGTTGTTCTGGGATTGATTTGCACTTTTCACACCAAATTACGTTAATCTCAAGGAGACAGAACGCGTCTCCTTCCTAAGCGGTATGACGGCTGCGTGGTCCCATGGTGTTTATACTTGCGTAGTATTGTTTGTACAGATGAACGTGGTACCTTCAGGAGTTCGGAAATTGCTCCCAAGGAGCTGATTTATTTAGATTTTCCCATGATGTCAAGCAAAGAGGCACTGAGTTTGAAGGTAGGCCTTGAAATACATCCACAGGTACACCTCCAATTGACTCAAATGATGTCAATTAGCCTATCAGAAGCTTCTAAAGCCATGACATCATTTTCTGGAATTTTCCAAGCTGTTTAAAGGCACAGTCAACTTAGTGTATGTAAACTTCTGACCCACTGGAATTGTTATACAGTGAATTATAAGTGAAATAATCTGTCTGTAAACAATTGTTGGAAAAATTACTTGTGTCATGCACAAAGTAGATGTCCTAACCGACTTAACAATACATTTGTGGAGTGGTTGAAAAACGAGTTTTAATGACTCCAACCTAAGTGTATGTAAACTTCCGACTTCAACTGTATTACAACTGCTTCTATGTGTTGGGAGAAAGTGTGTGGGAGGATGTACACATACTCATCTTGACACGTTGATTCACCCAGGAGTCCAGGATAGAGGATTCTCCCATCAAAGGGTTCCTTTCTCCTGTAAAATCTGAGTATTGCACACAACAAAATTAGTCACTCACTAAGCAAACTAATTCAAACAAGAATCAGACTGCATTACAAGCTAAATGTTGTTTACATTGGGTCGTGCCATTTGATTTCATTCACTTTTTGACCGCACCCTTTTTAATTTGAATGAAACTTTCTATACATATTTGCCCATGGTAGAAGTGGTCAGAAAGTAGGTCAGAAAGTAACTTTTTGGACCTGAATGCCGAAACATTTAGAAGATAGAGGTGCTTAAAGATGACCCATTTTGCATACCCCCACCCTACCATGAGACATCCATGTCTTCATCACTGGAAAATATAAAACGGTTCAGTTTGAAATAATTCTAAAGCTTCTGAACAGGGTTGTCAAACTATTTGGATAAAAAGTATGTACTTTAACGTCAATTATCTAAAAACGCGTAAACTCCGATTTTTTTCATTTTCACATGTTGTATTTTAGACCCTATTTAACATAATCTGAGATGTTTGTGTTGTGCCCGCCATCGGCTGAGACTAAGCATGCTCTTGAATACAGGGTGGGTGTGATAAATGCACAAAATTGGGAATAACATTTTAATTTCAACTTTCAAATGGTAGCACAAATATGGTTGGAGGTCCACACATCAAAGAATGTTGACTTGAATGGGAATATTATTTGTTTTAAATTATACTGTCAGTCCTCCATAGAAATATAGATAATAGAACCGACATTCCCATTTAAGTTGACATTCGATGGTGGGTGGACAAGCTGCCATCTTTGTGGTAGTAATTGGAAGTTAAAATGTAATTTCAATTTAAATATCAATGATGCACCAGTTAAATTGCAGTGGTCTGAAGGGGTAAGTCCATTCTATGAATTATATATCTATGATTGACATAACACCCATCCTGTATTCAAGAGTATGCTGTGTAACAACCGACGGTGGGCACAACACAAAAACCTCATATAAAATAGGGTCTACGCTACAACATATGCGAAAATGAAAAAAAAAACTGACTTAACTCGTTTTTTGATCATTTATGTTAAAGGTTAAAAAATCCAAACACGTTTATCAAGAAATTTCAAAATACTTAACAAAAATCAATTTTTATTCGTCACATGCGCTGAATACAACAGGTGTAGACCTTACCGTGAAATGCTTACTTACAAGCCCTTAACCAACAATGCAGTTCAAGAAATAGAGTTAAGAAAATATTTACTAAATAAACTAAAGTAACAAATAAAATACAAAAGTAACAATAAAATAACGAGGCTATATACAGGGGGTACCGGTACCGAGTTAATGTGCGGGGGTACAGGTTAGTCGACATGCAACAATTTCAACGATTTTACTGAGTTACAGTTCATATGAGGAAATTAGTCAATTGAAATATACTGAACAAAAATATAAACAACATGTAAAGTGTTGGTTCCATGTTTCATGAGCTGAAATAAAAGATCCCAGAAATGTTCCATACGCAAAAAAGCTTATTTCGCTCAAATTTGTGCACAAATGTGTTTATATCCTTGTTAGTGAGCATTTCTCCTTTGCCAAGATAACAGGTGTGGCATATCAAGAAGCTGATTAAACAGCATGATCATTACACAGGTGCACCTTGTGCTGGGGACAATAAAAGGCCACTCTAAAATGGAATGTCCACCAGAGCTGTTAACAGAGAATGTAATGTTCATTTCTCTACCAACGTCGTTTTAGAGAATTTGGCAGTATGTCCAACCGGCCCCGAATTAGTTTTAGAGAATTTGGCAGTACGTCCAACCGACCTCAACTGCAGACCACGTGTAACCACGCCAGCCCAGGACCTCCACATCCAGCTTCTTCAACTGTGGGATCGTCTGAGATAAGCCATTCAGACCAGCTGATGAAACTGAGGAATATTTCTGTCTTTAATAAAGCCCTTTTGTGGGGAAAAACTCATTCCGATTGGCTGGGCCTGGCTTCACAGTGGGTGGGCCTGGCTCCTAAGTGGGTGGACCTATGCTCGTTGAAATTGTTGCGTTTATATTTTTGTGCAGTATAAATTCATTAGGCCCTAATCTATGGTTTTCACATGACTGGGAATACAGATATGCATCTGTCGGTGACAGACAACCCCCCCCCCCCCCCCACAATGGGCCTCAGGATCTCGTCTAGGTATTTTTGTGCATTCAAATTGCCAATCGATCAAATGCAATTGTGTTCGTTGTCCATAACTTATGTCTGCCCATACCATAACCCCACAATGTGGCACTCTGTTCACAATGTTGACATCAGCAAACCGCTTGCCCACACAACGCCATACAAATGGTCTGAGGTTGTGAGGCCGGTTGGACATACTCCCAAATTCTCTCAATCGATGTTGGAGGCGGCTTATGGTAGAGAAATTAACATTACATTCTCTGCCAACAGCTCTGGTGGACATTCCTGCAGTCAGCATGCCAATTGCACGCTCCCTCAAAACTTGAGACATCTATGGCATTGTGTTGTGTGATAGACATTTTAGAGTGGCCTTTTATTGTCCCCAGCACAAGTTACACCTGTGTAATAATCATGCTGTTTAAATCAGCTTTTTGATGTGCAACACCTGTCTGGTGGATGGATTATCTTAGCAATGGAGAAATGCTCACTAACAGGGATGGAAACACATTTGTGCACAACATTTGAGAGAAATAAGCTTTTTGTCTGTATGGACAGTTTCTGGGATCTTTTATTTCAGCTCATGAAACATGGGACCAACACTTTACATGTTGCGTTTATATTTTGGTTCAGTGTAGTTTGACAATCCTGTTTGTAAGCTTTTAAATTATATCAAACTCAACCGTTTATCTTTTACATTGATGAAGACATGGCTGTGGTAGGGTGTTGTCACGAAACATGGTGATGCCTTCAATTGTATAGGCAATGCCACACACATTTATATATAAAAAACTAAACGTCCCTTGTCTGTCGCGAATGTTGAATACAATTATATTTGAACTTACTCTGCCGATTGTCAAGTGGTGTTGGTCCTTCAGCTGGTCGAAATTTGAGACAATATCTACAGGAAAGTATTATTAAACAAAACGCGGGTCTATGTGTGTGGCAAGACGGAAGTACATGCACACAATGCATGCATTCTAACACTTTACATGTGGCAGGTTATAGAAATTTCAACTTCAGTAAGTTTGGTAAACAATACTTTCCTGTGGTTATTTTAAGTAAAATTTCGACCAGCTGAAGGACCAACCGCAGAGACAACCGGTAGAGTAAGTTCAAATGTAATTTTATTCAACATTCTGGCTTGTAAGGAAAATGTCCACAATTTTATAGTACTTTGTTTCAGACTATACCAACAATTAGTATCAATGTCTGATTTATTAGACAATGTAGGGTGAGACTCAGATTTTTCACATTAAAATGTCAAACAAAAAACTATAATTGCAAAGCTAAACAAACCATATAACTTTATGCACAATGACAACTTTTAATGTTCAGTGGAAGTTGTTAAAAGTAGCTAGTCCTTTCTGAGTCTGACAAATGTCCGTTACTGTGTAATTGCCCGTATGCAGAATTGGTCAAATTTGAGCACCCCTTTACCTACTAAATGTTTTGGCACTCTGACCACCTCTACTATATGGGCAAATATAGAAAGTGTCATTCAAACCAAATGGGGTGCGGTCAAAAAGTGATTGAAAACTAATGGAACGAACCCATGAGGCTGTCGTTCAAGCTAGTTAGTAATGCAAGCTTATCTAGCTAATTAAGCTATAACATTCGAATCTATGCCTATGGTCATTAGCTAGCTAAACACCGCGATCCAAATCAACATGACACCCTACTACGCTAGCTTGCACAGCTAACGAGCTAAATAGTCGGTTCATGACAGAAGTTGACAGCTAGCTAACGTTAACGTGTTAGTTAGTTGGTTAACGACGTAGACATGTATCTGAGCTAGCAAACTCATTATTTGATAACAATCGACAATTTGCAAACAACGACAGCTAACTAGGATGACTAACGTTAGATTACATCGCCTGACAGGGAAGTTGTCGAGCTAGCTAGTTAACGTTAGCTAGCTAATGTTTTCCTCGATTAACTTGTTTGCTACCGGTAGCTAGCTAGCTACGTGACGTGAGCCACACATCGTGCAAATCAATTCAAGTACTTTCTGTAAATTGTAACGGTTTACTAAAATCTTTCTAATTTACCTGGGTGGATTCTGTATCTTCACTTCCTCATCCACAGGGCCAGCGACAAGAGCCCCGGCCCCGCGGATAGCGGTCTTTGAGAAAGCAGAAGTTTAGAGTCCGCTTCGAACTTTACTTGAGTCCAAGGCCCGGAGTTTCAGGCCAAGATATCACAAACGCTTGTGTTGTGCAATATGTTCTTCGACGTGAAAACTGATAATGCCGATGTAAACGAATTAAAACAAGCGTTTGAATATACATCCGTTGACGAAAACTTCATCCACACTTCTGTTTGACTTATAAAGCTAGCTACATGAAAACGGTTCTACCAACACAGCTCAGCTGCAATCTTCCCCCAATAATAACAGCAAGCCGAGTTGGAAGAGTCCAACCACAACACAAGTTTGTTGATGTCAGAGAAATGTGTGTGTGCTTCTGGTTTCGTCATCAAAATATGTGGTCGTTCGATTTGGCTGTCAGATTAATAACGCAGACAGAAGGGGTGACCTATTAAAATAGAGTTATAAATATATTTGTTAATAACTTGCACTCCTAGTCCTGCACTTCATAGTTAAAATGTTCATACAATAATTATAGCAATCTCACATTATTCCGTTTTGAATAATGTGCATTGCTATGCACCTCCAATTTCAATCTCCCAAGGTTTTTGCAATTTAACCCTGGCATTCACACTTAGGCAATACAATTTAGGTACAGTACATTAAATAATGTGACGTGTATGATGTTGTGCATGAAATGTGTGTAATTATTTTTACTCCAACATTTCAAATTCCAGGGTGCTTCTTCAGTGCCACCAGGTCTCCTGCTGGCGAAAAGTTAGTGATGCAATGGCCAAAGCACAAAATTAAAAGGACTCTTATTTATAAAAACAAACTATTCACTTTCTGTGGAAACATAGGCAGGACTACTCCTGTGGGAGAGGTATGGGGGATGATTAAGAGGATGAATGGGGTCAGATGAGATCGGGATCTCCCTGTGCTGAAAATTGGGAAAAACTGTTGCAATGAGAGACATGGAGAAGGCAGAGATGTTAACTCAGGCATTTGTGAAGGTGCACAGCTCAAATAGTCTAACGGAAGAGGGACGGTGTGGGAAAGAGAGGGTCAGAGGAGAGTATCCAGGGATCCTGGATCAGTGAGAGGTGGTGGAGGATGCATTGAATGCCCCTTTTAAGTTGGATGAGATGAAGAGAGCAATAGCTAAAGCTGGGGTAACATCTGGGAAGGATGAGATGTGTTACATCATGATGGCTCATCTCAGTGACACTACAATGGGAAAAGTATTGGGCCTTTACAATAAGGTGTGGCAGGATGGAATACAGAAACCAGGGAAAGACCCTACTAATCCATCAAGTTATAGCCTAATGTCATCAGATCAAAGTGGGTTCAGGAAAGGCAGGGGAACGATGGATCCTGTACTAGGTCTAGTCAGTCATATGGAAGGCACAGGCAAATAAGGAGGTGGTGGTAGCCATTTTTTTTGATGTAGAGAAGGCCTATGATATGAAGGGGAAGGGGGGCCTGCTTATCAAACTGGATAGCATGGGGGTTGGAGGAAGGGTTTTTAACTGGATAAAGGACTTTCTTTTTGGACGATCAATACAAGTGAGGGTGGGGAGCTGTATGTCAGAAAGTTATGAGGTAGATAATGGTACCCCCCCAGGGAAGTGTCATTATTATTTTGTTGTTCACCATTTTGATTGATGATGGGCTCTCCTGTAGCTCAGTTGGTAGAGCATGGCGCTTGCAACGCCAGGGTTGTGGGTTCGATTCCCACGGGGGGGCCAGTATGAAAAATGTATGCGCTCACTAACTGTAAGTCGCTCTGGATAAGACCGTCTGCTAAATTACTAAAATGTAAAATGATGTATTCTCCAGATGAGATCAGCTATTGGGAGGTGATTGTTTGCGGATGACTGGCGCTGTGGAAGAGAGGGAGAAATATTCTCCATAAGCCGGGAGAGTTCAAGAAGCAATCAGAGAAGTTAAACAGTGGTCCCTCAGGTGGGGCTTCAAGTTCTCAGTTGAGAAAACACAGACTGTGTTTTTTTACTAGAAGGAATGTTGGGGAGGAAATATACCTGAAGCTCTACGGGAGGAATCTGAAAACGTTGGAAGTGTTTAGGTTCCTGGGGGTCTGATTTGACACTCAAATGACATGGGAGGAACATATTAACACAGTAGTTATCAAAGGAAATAAAATATTGAATGTGATGCGTTGCCTGTCAGGAATGGAGGGGGGGGGGGGGGGGGGGTAGAATGGCAGTAACAACGTTATATGTAGCTCTATCAAGGTCATCACTGGACTATGGTAGTGTAGCATATGGATCAGCAGCTCCGACCTCTTTTAAAAAAGCTAGATGTAATCCAGACTCAAGCTCTAAGAATATGTTGTGGAGCAGTCAGGACCTCCCCAAGTGGCAGCGCTGTAGGTAGAGTTGGGAGAGATGCCGTTAAAGTTGAGAAGACATCAACTAACCATGACATATTGGGTAAATCTTCAAGAACATAAGGTCACACATCCTGGAGAAAAAAAAGTGCTCCTAGAGCCCTGGGAGCATAAACGAGATCTGAATACAAGTTTTGGGTGGTTAGGTAAGGGCCTGGTGAGAGAGATGGGACTGTTTGGGAAGGAGTTCAGCCCCCCTATGGTTCTTCCTGCTATCCCACATTGGTTGCTCCCTCAGCCAATAGGGTTAGGGTTGCTTGAGAGGGTAAGAGCTGGTGAAGAAGGAGTAGATCCAGTAAATATTGTATGTGAACATTTAAAAACTCAGTACTATGCTGTCTTGAATATATTCACTGATGGATCTAGGGAACCTAAAACAGGGAGGACAGGTGCAGCTTTTAGTGTTCCTGAGTTTCAGGTGGCAGTGACAAAAAGAGCAACGGATAATTTATCCGTATACACAATGGAGTTGATGACAGGGTAGTCATCTGCTCTGACTCGTGCAGCACTGATGAGCTTAAATGTATTTCTGTCACAGAGCAGACAAGATGTATTGTATGAGATTTTGCAGTACCTGTTTAGGGTGAGACAGATGGGGGTATTTATGAGGTTCCTCTGTGTACCAGCTCATGTAGGAGTAGAGGGGAATGAGGAGGTGGATGTTCTTGCAAAGCAGGCTCTCAAACATCCTAATGTTGATATTGACATGCCAATCAGTAAAGCAGAAGCTAAGTGCTAATAAGAACAGTGGTTAAAAACAAATGGCAAGCAATGTGGAACAGG
Organism: Coregonus lavaretus; assembly: GCF_964263955.1. NCBI lineage: Eukaryota > Metazoa > Chordata > Actinopteri > Salmoniformes > Salmonidae > Coregonus > Coregonus lavaretus. The sequence continues at coordinate 5,441,115 of NC_140025.1, forward strand.
GAGGGAAAGGGAAGAAACCTCTATAAGATCCAGGAAAAGGTGGAGTCAGTGATGTCCTCAGGTTGAGAGAGAAGGAAGGAAAGTGTAATCACAAAGCTGAGACTGGGCTCAACAGTACATCGAAATTGGTAGGAAAACATCCAACTGGGAGGTGTAAACACAGTCAGGAGACAGTGGAACACATGCTATTTCAGTGCCAGCAATAATAATAATAATAATAATAACAATAATAATAATAATATGCCATTTAGCAGACGCTTTTATCCAAAGCGACTTACAGTCATGCGTGCATAAATTTTTGTGTATGGGTGGTCCCGGGGATCGAACCCACTACTCTGGCGTTACAAGCGCCGTGCTCTACCAGTTGAGCTATAGAGGGAAAGGGAGTAATTAGATTTAAGGAGTAATGGTGTTGAAGATCCAAGTTTAAGTGAACTGCTGAGTAAATCTTCAGAGGATGTAGTATTTAAGGAGACGAGAATAATGGGTAGGATTTAGCCATTCCCTGTCTCTGGAAACACACTCCAGTCCAGTTGGTGGCGGTAATGCACCTTAAAGTTGGTTCCCAACCGCCATGTTAAAAAACACAGTAGAATAAGAACAAGAACTATTCACTTTCCGGGTCCGTTTATTAATGGTGCCTGCTTCTCAAAACAGCAAGAATCCCGAGGCAGTGTTTACATTTTTAACTAAACGTTTTGGGGAATAAAATAAACATCACAAGAGCAATACCATGTCAGACACGGTATGGGCACGGTTTAACGAACGTCTTGCTTGTCTGTGAATTGGTTTAAGAGACAGAATAATGGTTGAGCAATGCTTGCTAGCAAGCTACGTTAGCTGCTATGTGGGCCGAGAAGAGTAGTGTTTAACACAAGCTATCTAGTTAGCTACTGTAGGTAGCTAGATCGAAAATAGTGCCACTGACTGTGCACGAACGGTATAACATTAGGTTTTACTTGCAAGATTGTAGCTAGCTATCTGTCACATGGCTTTCCATTTTTGGTCTACTATGTAACGTTACCGATTCAACTTATTCTGTTTGGCAAGGACAGGGGATTCATAACGTGTTGACAGTGCAGTAGGCTATCTGACTATGCTGATGTAATGTTGTATGTACATGTCAATGGGACACTTTTCTTCCAGGAGTCAAAAGTTGTTGCTTTCTGTATATTCTAGGAAACAAAACCCTCAAGTGGCGATGGAGGTGAGAAGAAAGATGGAGAGTACATTAAACTGAAGGTGATTGGTCAGGTAAGAGAATATGGAGAAGTGTGGATGCATCTCAGATAGGAGAGTTCCTTCCTTGCCTCCTTTCCTATATGTGCTAATATGAAAGGACACTGGGGGAGCCATAGGCCTTTTCTCATTTGGGCTAAAGTCTGTCCTCCCTCTCTCCTCCGCCCTCTCTCCTCAGAAACCGATAAGTGGTCAGGGAGAGTGTCAATTCGTTAGTAGGCAAATGGAAGAGGGTCCTCCCTTCCTCGATAGCCTCCTTTTGGCAAGGAAGCACAAGCAAAGATTTTTATAACTAGCTCATTGTTCTTTCTGTGGCACAAGGGTTTATGCTACCTGAGTCCTTCGAGGACGAGTTTTGAAATCTGCCACACACCCTTTGAATCAGCTATTTTCTCAAAGGAGAAAAGCATGCAAACATTTAAAAATGATATGCTACTCATCCTTTTATCTTTTAAATGTATTTCACAACTAGCTAAGTTAGTTTTTATCACTTAATACATTTATTTTGGGATCCCACCCTGTAAATGTAATTTGCCTGATGACACGTGATTGGAAGAGCGATTGGAAGAGTCTCATTTCATACAAGTGTATTTCCGTCCACTTTCCATCTCCTCGCTGCCTCTCCTTGATTAGGAGGAGAGAGGATGCAGAAGTTGAGTAAATCCAATTGAGAAAAGGCCATATCCTGGACTAAAAAGCATTTAAAATGGGAATTCTCCATTGATCTTGCTATTTAGTCCAGGACTAGAAATTAGTGTACTAGGAACTAATGTCTGGGAAAGCACCCCTAGAAGCCTGGCACAAACAAGACTATGAGTTGTGTTCACCAGTTAGGCTCTAAAAAAGGCCTAATTCTATCTTTACTTTCAGGACAACAGCGAAATTCACTTCAAAGTGAAGATGACAACACATCTAAAGAAGCTAAAGGAATCTTACAGTCAAAGACAGGTAGTTATGAAGCCAAACGATTGTCCCTGTGCTATCACATTTTGACAATGTGGGTCAGAACTTCAGAATTCATATCATCATGTTCGCAGTATCTGATGCAACCATGTGTGATTCCTTCCTGCAGGGCGTACCAATGAATACCCTACGGTTTCTTTTTGAAGGACAGAGAATCTCAGACAACCAAACCCCCAAAGAGGTATCCCACCCATCCCTCTTCCCTTGTATCATCCATACAACCACTAGCCTGGGTGCAAGGCTGTTTCTCTTGCCAAACCCTTATGGAATTGACATGTCAAACATGAACAGACTGGCACCCAGGCTATACAACTTTAAATAATCATTTTCTTATTTATTAAATTTTTTAGGTGACATTTCTATTTGTTTTCTGTGAACCTTGAACATACTTGCAGATAAACTTTCCCCTGCATCTTTCTGACTTTCTCTCCCCCCCTTCCCCTCTCTCTCACCCCCTTCCCCTCTCTCTCACCCTTCCCCTCTTTCTCTCTCACCCTTCCCCTCTTTCTCTCTTCCCCTTTCTCTTCCCCTCTTTCTCTCTCCCCCTTTCTCTTCCCCTCTCCCCCCTTCCCCTCTTTCTCTCCACCCTTTCCCCTCTTTATCTCCCCCCTTCCCCTCCCCCTCTTTCTCTCCCCCCTCCCCCTCTTTCTCTTCCTCCCCAGCTTGGAATGGAAGATGAGGATGTCATTGAAGTGTATCAGGAACAGACCGGTGGACTTTGGAATGATTAGACTCGCTATATTTTTCTCATTTTGAATTTTGTATGTATTTTGCGTTTGTGTTTCAAACCATCTGGATCCCACACTCTACTGGGGCTTCCATGTGTGAGAGCACAAAGAACGAGTGTGGAAGAATGGATAGATGATCTATTCTCCTTTTAAACACCTCACACAATCATTTCTTCTCCCTCATTTACAATGCAGGTAACATTGTAGTGCAGACAGTGTCATAGCTGAATGTCCCCTATTGAGAGATGACGCATACAATTACTGGTTTTCTCTAGACTGCTACACATGCCTCGTTCGCACACAAAGTTGGAATATACTGTCTCTGAATGCTAAAGCATTGTTTTGGATCTGTTTAGCAATCCCAGCTTTCTGCCATCTGGTCTAATGATATTTTAAATATAAAATGTTTTTATGATCATGATGTATATTTTGCATCCAGTATTTGTGTGTAGTAATTATTCATGCCTGTCCTTGGTCAAGATTCCCCAACCGGCGGGCCGAATTTGGCACGCGGGTGACTGTTTCTGGCCTCTTCTTGGACTTAAGTGTTTTTCTTGTTCGTCTATCCTTTTATCAAAATAGTCTTGCTGTTTTTAACCACAACAGTAGCCACACATAGTAATGATGTCAATGCAACAAATGATTCCTTATGGAGGCATTGATCCGGATGGTTTGAAGCAGAAAACTTGTTTTCTTTTTTTGAATAAAATGTTTAACAAAAACAGGACTGATAGTTTCCAACTTTGACACGTGTGTACCATGTTAGACCAAACAAGAATGTTCTGGAGCAGGACTGCAGGTTGGATTCCTGTCCACCAGAGTGAGCTCTCGCCATGTTTATGACAAGGAGTGACTGAGTATTTATTTGAAATCTCACATTCCATGATACATTATGAAAACAACTTTGGCCATGTATACAGTCACATGCAGAGGGAATTTACCGAACTGCCTATCCTCCATTCTATGCCTTGGACAATGGAAAAAGCTAAATTATAGTCTTAAAATAAATGTCCACAGTGTGGGGTTGGTTGTGATAAAAACATAAAAAACATTTGAATGTTGGTTGGAAATGTAACTTTTACACCAATATGTAGCAGTGATGCTTCTCAATTAGATGTTTTATGTATGTTTACTCTATCTTAACTGGAAAAGGCAAGTGTAGAACTGTAGGGAGGGAGGTTCCTCAAGCGTACATCACTGTGCTGCAGACGGAGCAAATATTTATTTGAAAAGCGTCCGATTTCAGGGAGGCCCAGGGAAGGGAGGAGGGTGTGGAGTTTGAAAGGGGGAAAGGAAGAGGTGGGGGAAGAGTGGAGGAGGGGGAGTAGAGTCATTGACCAGTGACAGGGTAAGAGAGAGCAGAGAGAGTGTAATGTTTACTGTTAATATTTTATTTATTTCACTTTTATCTATTTCACTTGCTTTGGCAATGTAAACATATGTTTCCCATGCCAATAAAGCCCTTAAATTGAATTGAGAGAGCAGGGGCAGAGAGAGACTACGGGTCAGGTCAGTAAACTGTGTGTGTGTCAGTCCTAGGGACTACAGGGTCCATGCCCTGGGTTAAGACTCTGCCTGTAGGAGATCTGGTTTCTAAGCCTGGGATACCTCACAGTGGCAAAACACTACCAGATGTGGGCCAGCCAGGAGACAGGGGGAGGGGATGGTGTGTGTGTGTGAACTCACAATATGAAGAGTGAACATGTCTCAATGCTATATATCAACTCAGTTACACATGCACATATAGCCTTTAGGTTTTTCCATTGTGCTCACAAAACACTGAAAGTTGCTCAAATGTGTGGGTCCTGACCCACCCAACCCTGACCAGTTACATCACCTTATAAAAATGTGAAACACAGCAAGAGATGATGACCTATAATTAGCTTGATGTTTTGTCAGGTTAATGTGCAAAAAGTCCTTACTCTTTCAATCAGATTACGCTGACTGCAGGCAACTGTCCTTGACTGGAGACTGCAATATCATTTTGGTCTTTGCAACAGTTTTGGACCAAATAAGATAGCGATAGTATGTTTTTCTCCCCCAACATTATTTATATTGTTCAACAAAATCATGTCCCGCTTGTTGGATTACGTACTCTATTGTTTCCAGTGAACAAATGCAACAGTAATACAATGCACATTCAGGCTATTATTGTGAGGTGTAGGACTACCGACACTCCAGTTGAACACAACACGTAATAGATACAGGACTGATAACGCAAAATGTTGCCTAAAAAAATGTCTTTGTTACACTTCGCCCTATCTAGGACACACAACCAAAACAAAAGGGGGAGAGGTGAAGTCAAAACAAGAGAAGCCAAAAAGGAGATATCACATTTCAGCAGGAAAGGAGGAGATCCGCTCAAGGCACTGTGTTGAGATTTCCTGTTCGTAAACTTTAGGGGCAAATCCCCCTTTAACTCATCATGCTAGCTATTTTTCTATAGAAATACCATATCTTTTATCAATAGCTCTGATATATCGACCTGACACCATAGGAGAGATAATATTCCACAGCCAAGTAGAAGTTAGACCTGGAGGATAGAACAGGAGACGACCAGAAAAACGAAATAGCAACATACTGTATAACAGTAATGTGTCCACACTACAGACAGTCTTATAGGGAGTATTGTGCAAGCAGATGTTAAAAGTAATTGAGGACGTTAGGTGTGGAATTGTTGATATTCCAAACAATGTTAAAACAGAATCTCCATATCTCTAGGCATACATATAGAAAATACCCTTCATTAAACTCATTGGATACATTTTAGGAAGTCATTACAATCTCGCTGGTTTTACATTGCCTCGTTCAAGGATTTGTTTTAGACTTTCACAAACATATGCTTAAAGCATCTAAAATAAACAGCAATGACGTTCAAGTGACAGCAGGTAAAAAATGTCGTCATTTTATTCTGTGAAACTGTACAGATACAAGCCATATTGCATGAAGAAACATCAAGTAGAAACAGGAAGATTATAATTCTTATAAATACATATGTTCTTTTGAAAAAGAGTGAATATTTACAAAATGTGGCCTGTAACGTGGCAATTTAATAGCAACATCTTACAGCTAAACTATGTCCCAAACGGCACCCTATTCCCTATATAGTGCACTACGTTTGACCAGGGCCCCTGGGGCTCTGGTCAAACGTAGTGCACTATATAGGGAATAGGGTGCCATGTGGGACATAACCCTATACACAAGCATAATACAACTCAAAAAGTGAGTATGTTAGCCATTTCTCTCTGTGCCAAGATGAATGTTCTTCTCAGATGCCTGCAAGTTAGTCTAAAAGTAACATCAGTCACATGTAACAAAAACGGGTACATAAAAAAATTCCAAAGTACAGAAGCAAGGAATGGAATGCACAGATTCCAAAAACCTTTGTAATTCCTTGCAAATCAATGGGAGAAAATGGTAACATACATTGGTCTTGTCAGACATTAGCCCTGTATCCTTGTTTCTCCTTGGATGAGAAACTCACTTCATAATACAAAATAGTTGAATACATATTGAAAAGTCATGGCAAAACAGACACTTTCTTTGTTGCTGCTGTTACATCACTGGGTGGCACATTGTGGTTTAAAAGTCATGTTTAAATGAGATTATAAAATGTTTGTTTTTTTTAATGTATGGGGGTTACTGAAAAGTCACTGAAAAGTTAAAACCCCTCAAAAAATGAACAAATGTTCAGTCGATGGCTCATATGGTTGTCAGGAGGGACATTCTCAAAGTAAAATCACTTTTTTCAGAGTTCAAATGTCCTATGTCCAATAGGAGTTGGGAAGGGATATGCTCATTCGGTTCCATAAAAAAAAAACATGTATAATTCCTCCACATGTTGCCCTTCTATAAAAGTTCATACGGTCGTCTCTCCTTGATTGCTGTTACTGAGCCGTTTGTAAAACCTGCACCAACTCTGTAATGTTTTCCCTGACCAGATCCAGAATCCGGACGTGATGCCCACGATCATAGTCATCAGGTACTTGATCATGAACACCGTGAAGTCTGGGGTCATCGGGGCAAAGTTGTTGGCCGGGCACGGCACCGCGAAGCGCTTGCACGTCTGCATGTGCCAGGTCTTTTCCCATTGGTCACGGAAGGCCTGCTCGTAGAAGTAGCAGGCGATGACGATGGTGGCGGGGACGGTGTACAGGACGCTGAACACTCCGATTCTCACCATCAGCTTCTCTAGTTTCTCCGTCTTGGTGCCGTCATGCTTCATGATGGTTCTGATGCGGAACAGAGACACGAACCCAGCCAGGAGGAACGAGGTTCCGATGAAGAGGTAGACGAACAGGGGGGCCAGGACGAACCCTCGTAGTGAATCCACGTTGTAGATGCCAACGTAGCACACCCCTGTGAGAAGGTCTCCATCCACTTGCCCCATGGCCAGGATAGTGATGGTTTTGACAGCTGGTACCGCCCAAGCCGCTAGGTGGAAGTATTGTGAGTTGGCCTCAATGGCCTCGTGACCCCACTTCATACCAGCAGACAGGAACCAGGTGAGGGACAGGATGACCCACCATATGGAGCTAGCCATGCCAAAAAAGTAGAGGATCATGAAGAGGATGGTGCAGCCCTCTTTCTTGGTGCCCTGGGCCACTGTCTTGTAACCGTCCTCTTTAAACTTGTCTATGCAGACCACTTTATCCTCCAAGAAGAAGCCTGCTGTATAGGCCACTGCCACCATGAAGTAGCAGCCTGAGAGGAAGATGATGGGCCTCTCCGGGTAGCGAAACCTCCTCATGTCTACCAAGTATGTGAGCACAGTGAACAGTGTACTCACACAACACAAAATAGACCAGATACCCACCCAGAGTTTGCCGAATTTCAGTTCCTCCTCACGGAAATACATTAGTCCGTTGGGCTTGGTGGACTCACATGGGGCACCACAGTCTTTCACCCCCAGGAATTTGTAGTTGAGGTAGGTTGGGACCTGAAGTTGCAGGGGACAGGAGAAGGGCTGGGCAGCAGGGCGACCGATGTTAGGGGGTAAGGTCATGAGCTCAGGTAGGTTGGGAGTGGGGTCTGAGGTAGGGATGTCCGTGTCTGACGTGTTTTGACCCACACAGATCTCCCCAGCGCCGTGGACAGGGAAGTTCTCGCAACGGAGTCTCTCTGGCCACTGAAACCCGAACTTGTTCATGAGCGCCTCGCAGCCCTGGCGTGCGCGCTCGCACAGTGATCGGCATGGGGGGATGGCCTGTTCTAGAACTGTGCACACCGGTGCGTACATGGAACACAAGAAAAACTTAAGGTCCATGGAACACTGGACCTTCACGAGCGGGTAAAACTGATGGACCTCCAGCCCCGCATCCTCCTGGTTTGTGTGTCCCAAAAGATTCGGCATGATGGTTTGATTATAGGCAATGTCCGTGCAGAGTGGAATGGAAATAGGTTGACAAAAACCGTGTTCTGGTATAGAAATGCCCTTCTCGCCATGATACTGACCGGTACACGGCTCCAGCAGAAGGCAAACGGTCACCAGAGCGCACCCCGTTATCCAAATCCACTCCCAGGTTCTCCTTACCGCCATGATAGCAGCCTCTGTGTTCAGAACAAAAAAAGTGTCGGAAGAATATTACTCCGGAGCTGCAAAACGCCCAAATCAATTTCAGTCCACAAAAAAACGTTGAAAAGGTCTCTCTTCTCCGTCTATATAAAAAGGGAGAGGAGCCTAAAGTTAAAACAAAGTTAAACGCTTGACAAATGCCCTCGGCCGCTCTCCCCACATTCCTTATTCCAGTGTTCACAGAACTCTCCAAGAAAATGGAGGATAGCTGGTGAGTGATTTTTTTATTCCAATCAAACCACTGAAAACCTGGGAAATTCCAATAAAGAGTCGTTTTGCAGTTCGTTTCTTTACTGACCTGCTTCTTCGTGTTGGAAACAAACGTATGACTTGAAAGGGGAATGCGTAGACTAATTTCCTCCAGATTCCCACAAATCTTCGTTACATCACATTATAGGTTGAAGCAAAGTTGAATTCAGCATAACCTCATGGTTTTCCATCTCGCCTTACAACTCAGCCAATCTTCAGCTCGAGGCGCATTAGTAGGCTATGTACTACGTTTAACCCGGCTCAAAGTCTGTAGTAAAACGCAAATCTCTTCAAAAAGTATACTACTCCGCAAACTAATTCTTCCCACACCGCTGGGACCGTGATCTGCTTTGCTGTAGAAACTTGCAAGATTGATTCCCCACACTCTACTGAGTTTGATCGGTTTCTAGGTGCCCACACATGCGTCTTTTCAGGGGCGCCTTGAAACCACACTTTCTCCACCAATTGAATGATTTGTTTTCTCTTCCATCTCGTCATTGATTGGAGTGAAGTGAAAAGGGTGGAGTTTTATGCTATCTTCAGCGATACCGTGGATTAAATGGTTTAGAATATACATTTTTTATATTCTATGTTGGGAGCGTCTATAAATTATTTAGGAGACAATCAAACATTATAATTTGAAAAAGAAAATTAGACCACCATAACCTACTCTTTACAGCTTATTAGACCTACATAAAGTAATTTATGTTATTACGCATGCCCTATATCTACTTCTGTTTGTCAGGATAGTGTCCAGGATTAAAGCCGGAAGCCAGGCCTGTGACAAAGTAGAGCAATAATTGTAATATTTATGGTATTGTTTATCTCAGAGTGGAGCCTATAGTTTCTGGTAAATCATCTTGGTATGTGGACTGGTGAAACTGTTAGGCAGCCAAGAACATTTTACTCATGACTTGAATCTCCATTAAGTTTTTTTTAGAATTTTGAGTGATAGAGTCAAACTAATGGGCTGCTATTCTACCCTATTGTATGGTAATGTATTAATGAGTCTCTATTTATAAAAACATTAGCCTCTCGTTATTCCTAAACATTCTTCACCTTTTCCTATTGATTGGATATCTTCACACCCACAACAGTGATTATCATGAGATAGCAGCACATAGGCTATATGATGTAACCATAATATGATGTATAATTTATGTAGTTACATAGTAGTAGCCTATACTCTTAGAAAAAAAGGATTTCAAAGGGGTTCATCAGCTGTCCCCATAGGAGAACCCTTTTTGGTTCCAGGTAGAACTCTTTTTGGTTCCAGGTAGAACTCTTTTGGGTTCCATGTAGAACCCTCCGTGGAAAGGGTTCTACATGGAACCCAAAAGGGTTCCACCTGGAACCAAAAGGGTTCTACCTGGAACCAAAAAGGTTTCTTCAAAGGGTTCTCCTATAGGGACATCCAAAGAACCCTTTTAAGTTCTAGATAGCACCTTTTTTTAAAAGAGTGTGGGTATTGATTTTTCCTACTTTCCTAAATGGTTTTCATGAAGCTTGCTGTTTTGTAATGTGTGTGTAATGTAATAACGGTTTGTTTTCTGTAGAGATGGTGGTCCACTGCATTGGGAGAGCTTGTAGGGAGGAAACGCCTTGATGTTTTCCACCCAGCATATGGATTCGCTGTTGCGCTCTCTCTCTCTCTTTCTTTCTTCTACATTCTGTTTTTCAATTGAGGCTCCCAGAGCAAAGAAAGCCATACAGTACTATCCCTCCCCTCCTCCTCCCTCCATTCCCCTCGGAGAGACCAGCAGAACACAACCCCTGAGGTCCGCAAGTACAGCTATGTATTTATACCATCCCTCTGAATCTATGCAGCAAACCATATGGGAATGTTTTTGAAAAAGAGAGAGCTCTGTTGTGTGTGTGTGTGTGTGCACGTGCGTGCGGGTGGGCGGACGTATGTTTATACCCAAACTGTCACTGCAGTTTCTCAATGGGCCCTACTAGCCTAAAGACTACCACTGTTCCCTCTCCTATATGAACACATTATAGACCTTAACCCCAATCTCAATCTGTTATGAATGACTATACAGATACAGTCTTTGTAATCTGTTATGAATGGCTATACAGATACAGTCATTGGGATCTGCATAAAAGGCCTTAACTAGGGACACACGCATGCTGATTCATGTGGTGGAAGGTCAATCTAATTGGGTTTTATTCACCACGTAATCTAATGCTATGTGTCATTATAATGATATCTAACTGCTACACCACTATTCCCTATATAGTGCACTACTTTTGACCAGGGCCCATTTGTGATGCAGACTCCAGCTCTGTGTGATGGGGTTTCTTTCGAAAGCTCTGTTTTTGCTCCGCTCTACTGGCAACAGTGTGTTATTCTTAACACTACAGTGTGGCTGCTACGGAACCTAAGTAGGTGGCCTCTCCTTTATGCCATCCTGTGTCTGTTGATTATTACCAGGGAGCGAGAATGAATATCTCGCTGCAAAATCTTGAAACATAGATGGGAAATGTTGGTGAGAGTACCTTTGTCTCTATTGAATAGGGTACAGTATTCCAGAGCTTGCCAGTAGTTTCTCTTGTGCACTGTTCAAGGAGTATATTTTAATTCCAACCGGCTCATTCAACCACAACAATACGAAGTTATGAAAAAAGTAAACTGAAAAAGAAAGCCATCTGATGAAATGGATAGATTCAGTTTAGCTGAACTGAAGAACTGACTAACTGAAGTTTCACAGAGAGGAGACTTCATTAAGGAAGTATGCAACACTATCTGCACTTCAAACCATGCAGGGTTCCATCACAGCAAGACATCTACGCCAATCTAACCCGTCAATCAATTAATCATGTCTTAGAGCTCATCAGCAATGGCTGATGCTGTTCGGTTATTGATTAATTTACAGTATTCCATGAATTAAATACCCTTCCCAGCCTACCTCTGGTGTGTGTTTAAAAAAAATAGATCATAGTTTGAGTATAGCAGCAGCACGCTCGCGTTCTCCATGTAAATTTGGAGACGTAGCGAGGTGAGTATACTCCACGCTGAGCTTCCAACATCAATCATACAGAGCCTAGGGGGCCAAGCAGGGAATGGCCATTTGAACTCATTCCAATTTGCTCCGTTTTTTGGTTGATTCTTTTCAGTGTGTCAAATAGTTATCTTTTTGCTTTCTCATAATTTGGGTCTAATTGTGTTGCTGTCCTGGGGCTCGCTCTCTCTCTCTCTCTCTCTCTCTCTCTCTCTCTCTCTCTCTCTCTCTCTCTCTCTCTCTCTCTCTCTCTCTCTCTCTCTCTCTCTCTCTCTCTCTCTCTCTCTCTCTCTCTCTCTCTCTCTCTCTCTCTCTCTCTCTCTCTCTCTCTCTCTCTACCAGTTCCATTTTCTTGTCTTTGCTTCTCTCAGTTTTCTCTCAGCCCTTGAGTGGCGCTGAAGTCAAAATTGGCAGTAATTGCTCAAATAGGTTTAGCATAGCATACCTCCTGAGATCAAAGCATCAGTGGGGCAGGTATGTACAGTATGAGACACTGACTAGTGTTCAGTGGGTCTGATAGATTTATCTGAACTGCATACAGAGTACTGCAGAGAGTTGGGTCACCAAGGGTTCAACTGAAGGAGCAGCTTGGAGCTTGGAGATAGGAGTTGTTCAGGAGGAGGACGACTCCAAATGTCTCATACACAATTCAGCTATGTGTCTGACTCTGACCCACTGAAATAGATCTGTGAAACAGTCCCTTCCTATTGAAGTCGATGGCCTTCATGGTACAGTATATTAGATTGTTATCACACTGAGGCGTACTAGAGAACATTTTACCTTGATTTGCTCACAAGTTCCATTGCTCTTTGACTGATAATTCTCATTCCACCTGTGTCATAACACAATCATTGATGCTCTGGCCGAAATATTATATTTGTTTATTAGAATTCCCCTGTGCAAATGCTACC